>NC_045961.1:89683113-89958113 GCF_010909765.2 Amblyraja radiata | reverse complement strand
GAGTGTGGGATAGTGCACGGGATGATCGCTGGCCGGCACGGACTCAGTGGACCGATGGGCCTGTTTCCATGCTATATCTCTGAAGGTCAAAAGTCTAAAAAAAGACCCGTGAAATACAAAAATATATCTGTGCCTGCTACATGATTTCATCAATTATCATCAGCGTTCGGTCTCAAAGAAGAAAAGGAGGTGTATAAAACTTTGGTTAGCCCACATTTTGAGTATTTTGTGCAGTTAGGATTGCCACATTATAAGAAAAATGTGGAGACTTTGGAGAGACGGCAGAAGCCAGGGGCCACAGTCTTAGAATAAAGGGGAGGCCATTTAAGACTGAGGTGAGAGAAAAACGTTTTCACCCAGAGAGTTGTGAATTTGTGGAATTTCCTGCCACAGAGGGCAGTGGAGGCCAAATCATAAAATGGATTTAAGAGAGAGTTAGATAGAGCTCTAGGGGCTAGTGAAATCAAGGGATATGGGGAGAAGGCAGGCATGGGTAACTGATTGGGGACGATCAGCCATTATCGCAATGAATGGTGGTGCTGGTTCGAAGGGCTGAATGGCCCACTCCTGCACCTATTTTCTATGTTTCTAAGAAGTACAACAGAATGTTGGCTTTATTGAAAAGTCAAAGAAAAATAGAGTTATAGGCTGTCACACACCTTCTGTATGATACTGGCTATAAAACCATCGTCTCTGACGTTTTAATAACATTATGTGAAATAAGCCCTGTGGCTACAGCAATGGTCTACATTTAATAAAAACTACAGTCAGGGAGCATCTGAAGTCTTTGCAAATGGAGTCACACTCAGGATGAATCAGTCTTGAGAGGAAAAGTTTAAACAGTTGGGAAATATAAACAGCCAGGAACCCAAGACTTGCTTTTCTCTGCTTTCAATTATGGGAAGACTTGATCCGCGGAGGAAAGTAGAAAGAACTGAAGAGAGGACCAGAGATGTACTGATAGAACATACACATAGACAACAGAATAATACAGCACAAGAACAGGCCCTTCAGCCCACAATGTCTGTGCAAAACACAATGTCAAGACCAACACTTATCTACCTGAGCATAATCCATATCATTCCATTCACTGCATATCCATATGCGTTCTCAGCCCCATTCTTTACTCCTTATACACTCATAAGGGGTTGGACAGGCTAGATGCAGGAAGATTGTTCCCGATGTTGGGGAAGTCCAGAACAAGGGGTCACAGTTTAAGGATAAGGGGGAAATCTTTTAGGACCGAGATGAGAAAAACATATTTTACACAGAGAGTGGTGAATCTCTGGAATTCTCTGCCACAGAAGGTAGTTGAGGCCAGTTCATTGGCTATATTTAAGAGGGAGTTAGATGTGGCCCTTGTGGCTAAAGAGATCAGGGGGTATGGAGAGAAGGCAGGTACAGGATACTGAGTTGGATGATCAGCCATGATCATATTGAATGGCGGTGCAGGCTCGAAGGGCCGAATGGCCTACTCCTGCACCTAATTTCTATATTTCTATGTTTCTATGATTGTGCAGCCAAATACCAATCCAACTCAATTTACAAATTTGCTGACGACACTAGGTACTAGGCTAGATATCAAATAATGACGAGATGGAGTGCAGGATGGAGATTGAGAACCTTATAGCCTGGTGCCAAAATAACAATCTTTCCCCCAATGTCAGCAAGACAAAGGAGATTGTGATCGACTTCAGGAAGCGAAATGGTACACAAACCATTGATGGTGCCGAAAGAGAGATGGTTGAAAGTTCTGAGGAATAATTCATCACCAGCAATTTCTCCTGGACCAGCCATATCGAAGAAACGACCAGGAAAGCACACCAATGCCCCAACTTCCTTAGAAGGCTTAGGAAGCTCGGCATGAACCAACAACCCCCTCTACACATGCCTACAGATGCTCTGTAGAAAGCATTTGATTACTATGTCTCACAGCACAGTTTGGGAACAGCCCCATTCAAGACTGCCGGAAATTGCAGAGACCTTGTGGATGTAACCTCGAACATCAGGCAAACCAACGTCAACTTCCATTGGCTCCATCTACACATCACGCTGCCTTGGCAAGGTCGTCAGCATAATCACGGACTAGTCTCTTCCCGGTCACTCCCTCTTTTCCCCTCTCCCATCAGGCAAGAGGTACAGAAGTGTGAAAACGCACGCCACCAGATTCAGGGACAGCTTCTTCCCAGCTGTTATCAGGCAACTGAACCATCCTATCACCAACATCTCTCTCATCGGAGATCTTCAAACTATCTTTAATTGGACTTTACTGGACTTTATCTTGCACTTAACGTTATTCCCTTTATCCTGTATATGCACACTGTGGACGGCTTGAGTGTAATCATCTATAGTCTTTACGTTGACTGGATAGCACACAACAAATAAACCTTTCAATGTACTGCGGTACAGGTGACAATAATAATAATAAACAAATTAACGAAACTTTCCAAAAGCTTCTTAAATGCCACTATCCTATCTACCTTCACCACCAACCATGGCAGCGCGTTCTAGGCACCCATCAGCCTCTGTGTAAAAAAGTTGCTGCGCACATCGCTATTAAACTTTGCCCCTCTTACTTTAAAGCTATGCCATTTAGTATTCGATACGTACAACCTGGGAAAAAGGTTCTGAATGTCTACCCTATCTGAGCCTCTCATAATTTGATAAGTGTCTCGCAAGACTCATCTTTGGAAATGTTGCGGTTGCTCCCGAGGAGCGCAGAGCTGCTGCCTACGGGTGTTGTCTGACTGGAGATTTATCTTTCAGTCAGAAAGACATAACGTCATCACTGGCTGTGAGAGAGAGCTTTCTGGCTGCCAAGTTCCCTGCACGACAATACAGGTTACCCTGTGACCACGTGTGTTTCCTCTGAGTGCTCCCATTTCACAGACGTGCAGGTTTGTAGCTCAATTAGTCTCTGCAAATTGCCCCTGATGTGTAGAGATAGTGGTAGAACCTATAACTAGTATGAACGGGTGGGTGATGGATAGTTGGCATGGGCTTGAAAAGCCAAAGGGCCTGTTTCCATGCTGTTTCTACAAAATAAACAAAGCCTCAGGCTGTAGCTTTTAGATAGCAGACACAAGGCTCCATTTGGGATGACCAGTGCCTAGTGGCAGCCTTGTCGAGGACAAGATGCTAACCATAAAGTCCAAAGAGTTGTTGGATTCAAGTAACGAACCACTCCAGTACAGTGCAGATAGAGTGCTATTGTGTGGAGGAGCCACCTTCCAGAGGAGACATTGAACGTGTGATTTGAGTATGGGAGCAGGGAGGTTCTACTGCAGTTGTACAGGGTCTTGGTGAGACCACACCTGGAGTATTGCGTACAGTTTTGGTCTCCTAATCTGAGGAAAGACATTCTTGCCATAGAGGGAGTGCAGAGAAGGTTCACCAGACTGATTCCTGGGATGTCAGGACTTTCATATGAAGAAAGACTGGATAGACTCGGTTTGTACTCGCTAGAATTTAGAAGATTGAGGGGGGATCTTATAGAAACTTACAAAATTCTTAAGGGGTTGGACAGGCTAGATGCAGGAAGATTGTTTCCGATGTTGGGGAAGTCCAGAACAAGGGGTCACAGTTTAAGGATAAGGGGGAAATCTTTTAGGACCGAGATGAGGAAAACATTTTTCACACAGAGAGTGGTGAATCTCTGGAATTCTCTGCCACAGAAGGTAGTTGAGGCCAGTTCGTTGGCTATATTTAAGAGGGAGTTATTATTAAAGCTTTATTTCAGACACAGGTCCATATAACGCATCAAACAGTACAAAGAATTACAAAGATACATTAAAAAATTGCATATTAGCCTAAAATATATATAAGCTATTGCACCAATGCCGTCTTAGCCTAGAAGTGAATCTATAGCAGCTTTTCAGAGGGCTGACTAGGGCTTCAATTATGTGGTTCTCTGACTTGTCCAGGCGACACATAAAACTAAACATCAGCTGTCTTAAGAGTGCCTCACAGGTTGGCACTCTAGTGGACACAAACAATTGACTGGCACTATGCCACCTAGGGACACGAAGCAGCAACCTCATTGCATCATTGTATGCAACCTTAAGCCTCTGCATACTCTTTTTCTTATAATTAGACCACAATTGAGCAGTATATAACGGTGTGATGTAGGTTCTGAACAGGGAACACTTCACAGAATCAGAGCACATATAAAACTTCCTTATAAGCATGTTGGCTTGAAGATAAATTTTACAGCGCTGTCGGTAGAGGTCTTTGTCATCCTTCCAGTCATCAGATATGACATGACCTAGGTATTTAATTTCCTCACACACAGCAAGAGGACTGTCTGACAAATAAAAGGTCGGAAAAGTTAATTCCCTGTCCTCAGCGCTTCTAATTACCATTATGCGGCTTTTCTTAGCGTTATACTTAATGTCATAATCAAGGCCATACTGAGAGCACACCTTCAACATCTGCTGCAGCCCAGCACTATATGGACAGAGCAGGACCAGGTCATCTGCATACATCAGATGATTAACAATAGTGTTGCCCACAAGACAGCCAGTTTTTAGCCTATTTAACTGATTTGACAATTCGTCCATATAAACATTAAATAAAATAGGAGACAAAATTCCTCCTTGCCGCACTCCGTTACTAACACAGAATGAAGCAGATACAACATTGTCCCATTTAACGTGAAACGTTTGATGGGCATACCAGAACACTAAGATTCTCACTAAGAATTTAGGGGCACCTCTATTTAGCAATTTTACAAACAAGTGTTCATGGTTAATTCTATCAAATGCCTTGGACGCATCAATAAAACATAGGAATACAGATGAATTCAGGCTTGTGTACCTGAACACAATCTCTTTAAGAGCATAGATACACAGGTCAGTTCCATGTTTTCTTTTGAACCCAAACTGATTGTCAGTAGTAAGGACATACATTTCTAGCTTTGTCAGCAGTATTCTCTCCAGTACTTTAGATAAGATACTGGCTAGTGCAATAGGTCGGTAATTATCAATACTGTTGAGCCTACCAGCCTTATCTTTAATCACAGTTAGATGTGGCCCTTGTGGCTAAAGGGATCAGGGGGTATGGAGAGGATACTGAGTTGGATGATCAGCCATGATCATATTGAATGGCGGTGCAGGCTCGAAGGGCCGAATGGCCTACTCCTGCACCTATTTTCTATGTTTCTATGTTTCTATGAACCCGGGTCGTCTGGGCTCTCCCATGGATGTTAAACACCCATGTAGTTTTTCAAGGAAGACAGGAGATTTATTTTTCAGTCAGAAAGACATAACGTCATCACTGGCTGCGAGAGAGAGCTTGCTGGCTGCCAAGTTCCATGCACGACAATACAGGTTACCCTTTAGCAAAGACAGCATTGACTGTAAAGGGTTTTGACTCAAGTGAAGCGAAAAGCATTATACTGTATAGGTCAAATGTTTCTTTCTATCTGCTTAAATCACTTTTGCTTAAGGCTCTGCCTAAATTATAACATTGAGGAAATTGTAGCTCCCATAATATCAGGCCTATGCTGCATCTTTCTTGGCACAAACGTTTGTGTCAAGTGTTAACTTTCTCTCTCTCTCAAACTTCACTCTCTCAATCTCACACTTTCTCTCTGTCTCTTGGGCAGGGGGGGTGGGAGGGCAGGGGGAAGAAGGGAAATAGGGGTCCTGGAGTAGGGAGAGGTGGACGATGAATGGATGGAGGAAGGGAAATATAATAGGCCGGGGGGGGGGGGGGAGGGGGTGAAAAGAAAGAAAATAAGCTGTACTAAGTTTAGTTGTAGTCTGGTTTAGAGATTCTGTATGGAAACAGGACATTAAGCCCACTGAGTCCACGAGTCAAACCATCGATCGCCCATTCACACTAGTTATAGAGTCATAGAGTGATAAAATGTGGAAACAGGCCCTTCGGCCCAACTTGCCCACACCGGCCAACATGTCCCAGCTACACTAGTCCAAACTGCATGCGTTTGGCCCATATTCCTCCAAAAGTGTCCTATCCGTGTACTTGTCTAACTGTTTCTTAAACATTGGGATAGCCCCAGCCTCAACTACCTCCCCTGGCAGCTTGTTCCATACACCCACCACTCTTTGTAGGAAAACGTTACCCCTCAGATTCCTATTAAATCTTTTCCATTTCATCTTGAACCAATGTCCTCTGGTCCTTGATTCCCCCACTCTGGGCAAGAGATTCTGTGCATCTACCTGATCTCTTGCTCTCATGATCTTATACACCTCTATAAGATCACCCCTCATCCTCCTGCGTTCCAAGGAATAGTCCCATCCTACTCAACCTCTGCCTATAGCTCAGATACTCTGGTCCTAGCAACATCCTTGTAGATCTTCTCTGAACCCTTTCAAACATGACAATATCTTTCCTATAACATGGTGCCCAGAACTGAACACAATACTCTAAATGCAGTCTCACCAACGTCTTATACAACTGCAACATGACCTCCCAACTTCTATACTCAATACTCTGACTGATGAAGGCCAATGTCCACCTTATCTACCTGTGACTCGACCTTCAAGGAACCATGCACCTGCACTCCTAGATCCCTCTGCTCTACAACACTCCCCAGAGACCTACCATTCACTGTGTAGGTCCTGCCCTTGTTAGACGTCCCAAAATGCAACACCTCACATTTTTCTGTATTAAATTCCATCAACCATTCCTCAGCCCACCTGGCCAATTGATCAAGATCCTACTGCAATTTTTCACAACCATCTTCACTATCTGCAAAACCACCCACTTTTGTATCATCGGCAAACTTGCTAATTTTCCCCTATATGTTCTCATCCAAATCATTGATGTAGATGACACACCACTAGTCACAGACCTCCAGTCCAAGAAGCAACCTTCCACCATCATCCTCCACATCCTTCCATTAAGCCAATTTTCTATCCATTCAGCTATCTCTTCTTGGATCCCATGTGATCTAACCTTCCAGAGCAGCCTACCATACGGAACCTTGTTGAATGCCTTACTCAAATCCATGTAAACAACATCTACAGCTCTGCCCTCATCAATCTTTTTGGTCACGTCTTCAAAAAACTGCATCAGATTTGTGAGACACGACCTCCCATGTACAAAACCATGCTGACTATCCCAAATCAGCCCTTGCCCATCCAAATGTCTGTATAACCTATCCCTCAGAATACTCTCTGATAACTTTCCAACTACAGATGTTAAGCTCACCAGCCTATAGTTCCCAGCATTTTCCCTGCAACATTTGCCTGTATTTAAGGACGACTCGTAAATTTCAACCAGAGCTCCCGCAATTTCCTCTCTAGTTTAACCACAATGTCTTTGGATATATCTGATCAGGCCCTGGAGATTTGTCTACCTTCATGCACGATAGTACCTTCAGTACTTCTTCGACGGTAACACTGACTGCTCTCACAACACTTCCATCGACTACCCCAAGTTCTCCGTCCTACTGTCTTTCTCCTCGGTAAATACTCTGTTAGCACACGTTCTCATCCACGCCCTTTAGGCCAGTTAGCACACAAATTCTCACGTCTTTGGGATGTGGGAGAAAACCGAAGGCCGGAGCGCCAGGCGGAAACCCGGCACTGTCACGGCGGAAGTCAGGATCGAACCCGGGTCTCTGGCGTTGTGAGGCAGCGGCTCTTGCAGCTGCGCCACCGTGCTAGATCTAACTGGGGGCGGAGTGGTGTGAAATCATGTTCAAGGATAGTGACAATTGATCTAGTCTGATACATCTGTGCATTACAGAGGCACCTCTACATTTTGGGAGGTCACATTATTTCAGAAGAATGTTAAAATAAGATTCGATTTTCCAAATTCACTTCTAACTATATGATATACTCTTGTCATTTTTCAAAGGAGTGAACTTATTTAGCCAGCATTAAACGACAAAATATTTATTTAAGAAGGAACTGCAGGTGCTGGAAAATGGAAGGTACACAAAAATGCTGGAGAAACTCAGCGGGTGCAGCAGCATCTATGGAGCGAAGGAGATAGGCAACGTTTCGGGCCCGAAACGTTGCCTATCTCCTTCGCTCCATAGATGCTGCTGTGCCCGCTGAGTTTCTCCAGCATTTTTGTGTATCTACAAAATATTTATTGTCAGCCAGTTAGTTGGAGATGTTATCCATGCTGCAGGCACTGTTAGTTCACTCATAAAATAGAGCTGATTTAAAGAGCAGAGAAGGCAGAAACTACAGTCACGTTTCCCAAAGAAAGCAGAGTCTTTTCTCCAGGGAGGAGTCTAGTGCATATATTAATCTTTAGATGTTAGTTGTTAGAGGTACTGCATGAAAATAAGCCCTTCAGCCCACTGAGTCTGCACCGACCAGCGATCCCAGTACACAAGCACTATCCCACATACCAAACACAATTTTATAATATTTTTTACCGAGGTCAATTAACCTACGTCTTTGGAGTGTGGGAGGAAACCGGAGCACACAGAGAATATGTACATACTCTGTACAGACAGCAGCCGCAGTCAGGATCGAATCCGGGTCTCTGGCGCTGTAAAGCAGGAGCTCTACTGCTGTGTCACTGTGCCACCCTTGTCACCCTGTGCTGTATATGGCATGTGGTCGTCCAGAAAGATTGACAAAAAAACAAAATCATCCTTCACGTGGGCAACTATCCAGGGTCACTTTATAGTGCAAATCATTAAATACATCAAAATGTATTACAGGTGCTTAGGGGATCTTGCTGTGTGTAAAATGATCACCCTCTTATCTCTGTCGTAAGTTAGCTTTTTGTCCGAATGGAATCAAGGGATATGGGGAGAAAACAGAAACGGGGTACTGATTTTAGATATAGTTCATAAGATGATCAGCTATGATCATATTGAATGGCGGTGCTGGCTCGAAGGGCCGAATGGCCTACTCCTGCACCTGTTTTCTATGTTTCTATGTTAATCACTGCATTTAACTCAGTTGACTGGATCTCGAGTGTTTTAGAGAGAGCTTTCCTGTTCTTCTGTATCAAGGGCCATGGTTAATAGGAATTATTGCTCACACCAGCACTGCTGCCCGCACAACACGACGGATGCTTCACATTCAGGTTGGCCGACTACGTATGAAAATAAAAAACCTGCAGATGTTGGAAATTTGAAATAAATACATAAATCGCTGGGAAAACTCAGCAAGATCACATCCCTGTTAAAAAATAACTAACACCTCCTCACTAAGACCACCACACCTCCTCTCCAACACCCTGCCCCTATCTCACCTGGTGTTGCTTTGTCACAAGTTAAGTTCATCAGTTATAAGAATCTATCAATCTCCGCCTTAGAAATATCCATTGACCTGGCCTCCACAGCCTTCTGTGGCAATGAATTCCACCGATTCACCACAATGACTATAGAAATTCAGGTTTCAAGGAAGATCAATCCGGCTGCATCTGTGGAAAGTGAAACACAGTCCTACATTTCAGGCCGATACATTAGTTCTGTTTCTCCTTCCGCAAAGGCTGCCTGACTCTCTGAGTGTTTCCACTGTGGTCAATTCTGCAACTTCTACGGGAAAGAAAAGGATGCAATGATGAAGCTGGTATACTTAGAGAACAAATGCCATCAAGGGGCTGGCAGTATCTCATCAACGCTCTGTAAAAAAAAGAATGAAGACTTTCTGTTCACCACTGTGCCTCTCCCAGCCTTTCCTCAGCTGTTGCTCAGCCAAAGGGCATTAGCTTAATGCTAATTCCCGATTGGTTGGAAAAAGCTCTGGCGTTTGATGAAGGGGCCTATTAAGAGTGTTTTGGCAACATCACAATCAAACGGCTACCAGTCTCGTGGAGCAGCTTAAAGTGGCCTCTTTTCAATACATCACTGTCTTTGAAAACAAATAGAAAGATGCCCAGCCCTAACAGCTATCAGGGCTGAAGAAGCACTGCTTTTTGGCGCTTGCTTAAAAGGCAGCCCGAGTGAATCACACAGTCGGCGATACAATGCATTTAAGATTGATGCCTGATTTAAAACCACTCCGTTGGCTGCCTTGGCAGCCTAAGCAAATCTTTCAGCCCATTTAACTCTCGTGAATGGATTTCACCAACGTTTCACCTAAACTGGTGGAGAGAGGTTTGGAGCTTTCGCCGAACGACTGTTGCATCAAACTTTCTTTAACTTAGGTTCCACAACGACTGCATCCCTTCCTTGGGATGCAAACAATGCTGAATTTAAGTAAAGTAAAAGGAGGAAAACAAAATGAGGAAACCTGAAAATGAGGAAACCTGATAGGCTGGGTGAGTGGGCAAATGCATGGTAGATGCAGTATAATGTGGAAAACTGTGAGGTTATCCACTTTGGTGGCAAAAACAGGAAAGTAGACTATTATCTGAATGGTGGCCGATTAGGTATGGGGGAGATGCAACGAGACCTGGGTGTCATGGTACACCAGTCATTAAAAGTAGGCATGCAGGTGCAGCAGGCAGTGAAGAAGGTGAATGGTATGTTAGCATTCATAGCAAAAGGATTTGAGTATAGGAGCAGGGAGGTTCTACTGCAATTGTACAGGGTCTTGGTGAAACCACACCTGGAGTATTGCGTACAGTTTTGGTCTCCTAATCTGAGGGAAAGACATTCTTGCCATAGAGGGAGTACAGAGAAGGTTCACCAGACTGATTCCTGGGATGTCAGGACTTTCATATGAAGAAAGACTGGATAGACTCGGTTTGTATTCGCTAGAATTTAGAAGATTGAGGGGGGATCTTATAGAAACTTACAAAATTCTTAAGGGGTTGGACAGGCTAGATGCAGGAAGATTGTTCCCAATGTTGGGGAAGTCCAGAACAAGGGATCACAGTTTAAGGATAAGGGGGAAATCTTTTAGGACTGAGATGAGGAAAACATTTTTCACACAGAGAGTGGTGAATCTCTGGAATTCTCTGTCACAGAAGGTAGTTGAGGCCAGTTCATTGGCTATATTTAAGAGGGAGTTAGATGTGGCCCTTGTGGCTAAAGGGATCAGGGGGTATGGAGAGAAGGCAGGTACAGGATACTGAGTTGGATGATCAGCCATGATCATATTGAATGGCGGTGCAGGTTCAAAGGGCCGAATGGCCTACTCCTGCACCTATTTTCTATGTTTCTATGTTTCTAAAAGTGCAGAAAATAACTCAGCGGGTGAGGATTTACCAATACATTTTCAGATCGAGTTCACACGAGAATCAACTAGGCAACAGATGATTTCCGTTACCTCTGTTAAAGAAGAGTTAGATGCTTTATCAGAGCTGTTCTCAACTGTTGATCTACCCAAGGAATATACGTGAATTAAGTGAACACGGGTCTAACACAAGTTGATGTGCATCATGCACTATAAGAAGCTGATTTAACTATTTAACCATCTGGGAGAAAAAGTCATCACAATTTTCTATTAATGTCCTGAGTGCAGCTCATTATGTTGTTATCTTTTCAATGTTTAATGGTGAAGTAGTTGAATGATGAATCTGTGTTTGGCCAAAGACGAACCAAGCAATGTGTATTAAAGCAACAGGTGACAAGGGTGGCACAGTGGTGCAACGGTAGAATTGTTCCCTCAGAGCGGGAGAGACCCGGGTTCGATCCTGACTATGGGGGCTGTCTACACAGAGTTTGTATGATCTCACTGTGACCACGTGGGTTTTCCCCGGGTGCTCCGGTTTCCTCCCACACTCCAAAGACGTACAGGTTTGTGGGTTAATTGGCTTTGGTAAAATTGTAAAATTGTCCCAAGTGTTAGTGTCCGTAGATTGCTGGTCGGCGCACATTCGGTGGGCTGAAGGGCAGGTTTCCACACTGCATCTCTAAAGGCAAAAAGTCTAAAAACCTTCAGTTCGCTGTGCGGAAGAGGCCAAGGATATATTTCAACGTGAACACGGGTATTGTACTGACAAAGGCTTTGATGTCCAGCATTTCTCCGTCAACCTGGATAGCCACTGTATTCTGAAAACTAAAGGCAACATCAGTCCAAATGGATTGGCCTTTACTGAACAAATGCCAAAGCCAGTGAAGTACAACTAATGCAATGTATCAGATTTCATTGTTCAATTCACATTTGTGCCTTTGTATGTACGCCTTCCTACTGATATCATAGACTGACTGAAATGGTTTTCTTCAACTAAGATGCCCATGACGGTGGCTGAAAAATGCAATGGTGACTGGTGTGGTATAAAGTCATATAATATAGAAACGTTCCAGGTTTATTTGGTATAATTAGGTTTAATAGGTATACCTCGATGAAATCCTAGCAGTTTCCAAACTTATTTCTCTTGGAGGGATAAACAGGTGAACTGTTCTGTAGATTCATAGAAAAAAATGGTTTGGGCTCAACAGCTCACACCAAGGTGTCATGACAGGAGTAACATGTCCTCGACACTGAAATTTTACAGATTATTGCAGATTTAACATAACTTCTTTCGAAAGGATTATTAAGGATAAGAGGGAAGTCTTTTAGGACCGAGATGAGAAAATCATTTTTTACACAGAGATTGGTGAATCTCTGGAATTCTCTGCCACAGAAGGCAGTTGAGGCCAGTTCATTGGCTATATTTAAGAGGGAGTTAGATGTGGCCCTTGTGGCTAAAGGGATCAGGGGGTATGGAGAGAAGGCAGGTATGGGATACTGAGTTGGATGATCAGCCATGATCATATTGAATGGCGGTGCAGGCTCGAAAGGCCGACTGGCCTACTCCTGCACCTATTTTCTATGTTTCTATGTGGTGATGGAAGTAGGGTTTTAGATACACCAATAAATATGCAGGGAATGGAGGGATATGGGGCACATACAGGCAGAAGGGATTAGTTTAATTGGGCAATTAATTTAATTTGGCATAGACATCGTAGGCTGAAGGGCCTGTTCCTGTGCTGTACTGTTCTATGTACATTGATGCCATTTTATTCTCTACATATCCCCATCAATACCACCAGCATCCACCACCACCAACACACAATCCAATCACTCGCCTACACTCTAGGGACAATTTACAAGGGGCTATTAACCTACCCGCAGATTTTCCGGCATATGGGAGGAAATCGGAGGAAACCCATGCAGTCAGAGTCATCCAGCATGGAAACAGGCCCTTCAGCCCAACTCTATCCCTTCTCACTATAAACCTACGTCCTCTGGTTCTTGATTACCCTACCCCGGGTAAAAGTGTGCATTCAACTTATTAATTACCCTCATGATTTTATACACCTCTATAAGATCACCCTTTGCCCTCCGTGCCCCTAGCTTGCCCAACCTCTCCCTGCAGCTCAGACGCTTGAGTCCTGGCAACATGCTCGTAAATCTTCTCCGCACACTTTCCTGCTGTCTGCAATTTTTACAGGGAGAATGTGCCAGCTCTGTACAGACCACACTGTGGGTCAGTTCTGAATGCAAATTCTTGGGGTGGTGAGGCAGTAACTCTACCAGCGTTGCCACCACACTTTATTTGGCAAGCAAGACTTGCCTGGGTCTGTGAAAGATGCAAGGTCGCCGGTTAATTTTCTGCACAATTCAATTTAGTAATTGATTGGGTTCAATCCAATGTTTAAACCATCCAGTTGAGAACTGGGAAGAAATAACTGCATTCCAAATTCTCCTTCATTTACTAATTTCCCATCAGTGCAGAAATGGCACTAATGTGCCCAAGAGGACGCTTATGAGACCACCTGAATACTTCAGACAGTTTGGATTTGTATGCTTCGTTCAAATGTGTATGGAAGGAAATTTGAAGCCTATTAAACTTGGGTCTGAGCATTGGCAATGGGAATTGTATAATTCGACTGAGGGGGAAAGAAGCTGGCATATGAAGGACAGAGTTTATGAAATGCCAGCCCAATTAGAATATTAAATGGCCGTGTCAATAGTAAACTAATGTAAGAGGTGATCTGAAATAAAACAGAAAATGCCAAAAATGATCAGCTAGTCTTGCAATATCAATGGAAAAAGTAACAGAATTTGACCAGAAACACACATCGATAGATGCTGTCCAGCCATGTTGAATATGCCCAGCATTTACTTGTTTTACAGTGGTTATCTACAGTAGCATCATATCTTAGGACTTGCATAAGCAGGGCGTCACAGAGGTGTATTGGGTGGCATAGTGTCATAGCGGTAGAGCTGCTGCCTAACAGTGCCAGAGACCCGGGTTCAATCCTGCATATGGTGCTGTTTGTACATTCTCCCTGAGACTGCGTGGGTTTTAGTTGGATCCTCTGGTTTCCTCCCAAACTCCAAAGACATACAGCTTCGTAGTTGGCTTTGGTAAAATTGTAAATTGTTCCTAATGTGTAGCATCGTGTTAGTGTATGGGGTGATCGCTGGTCGGCGCGAAAGAGCCAGTTTCCACGGTGTATCTCTAAAGTAAAGTAAATGGGTTGGTTGAACCAGTGTTTAGGAGATGCTGGTAAAGTTGTAATTGGCACACCATGGAGCAATGATGCATTGCTGCTGGAGAAAGGGCAAGGTAAATTCTTGATTAGTACGGGTGTCAGAGGTTATGGGTAGAAGGCAGGAGAATGGGGTTAGGAGCAAGAGATAGATCAGCCATGATTGAATGGCAGAGTAGATTTGATGGGCTGAATGGCCTAATTCTGCTCCTATCACTTATGATCTTATGAAATCCAGGATGAAATCCTCCAAATACTCTAGATCACATGAAATTGCCAAATTTTTGGATAAAGTTTGAGGCAGTAGCCCACGTTTATTCATTATGGAATTCATTGAAATTCATTGCCTATTTCTAGAAATTCATTTTCTATTTATATTCTATTGGATTAAAAATTCCTGGAGTGAAATGCGATTTCCGTTTTACATCATTCCAGAACTTTGACCAGCACTTTCCAGCACGAATGATGATATCATTTCCCAGCATGAATCATGATGTCATTTCTCATGTAACACTCATTTTAATGACAATCTGGCAGTGTCAGTGTTACTATTAAAACTGCAAGCATATAATCCCGGATTTT
Organism: Amblyraja radiata; assembly: GCF_010909765.2. NCBI lineage: Eukaryota > Metazoa > Chordata > Chondrichthyes > Rajiformes > Rajidae > Amblyraja > Amblyraja radiata. The sequence continues at coordinate 89,943,223 of NC_045961.1, read as the reverse complement.
ATCAATCAGATCTAAACTTTCTCAGCCTTCAAGGTGGGAGTTGAACCTTTGGATCAACAGATAAACTTGTTGTAATTCACAATCTTTCCAATCAAGATCATCTCAAGAGTCCCACAATTTCCTTGATCTTCAAGTGCTGTACCCAGTATACATAGAAACATAGAAAATAGGTGCAGGTGTAGGCCATTCGGCCCTTCGAGCCTGCACTGCCATTCAATATGATCATGGCTGATCATCCAACTCAGTATCCTGTACCTGCCTTCTCTCCATACCCCCTGATCCCTTTAGCCACAAGGGCCACATCTAACTCCCTCTTAAATATAGCCAATGAACTGGCCTCAACTACCTTCTGTGGCAGAGAATTCCAGAGATTCACCACTCTCTGTGTAAAAAATGTTTTTCTCATCTCAGTCCTAAAAGATTTCCCCTTTATCCTTAAACTGCGATAAGGTATAGGTAGCCCCGGAGTAATGAATGGGTCTTGATATATCTATTTTGTCCAGAAGTTGGAAAATACACAAAAATTACTCAGTAATGTTACATGCCACCATATGACGGTAATAAATGGCATCTAAACGTGTTAAGACTGAGAAGCAAGAACGATTACTCAGAGTGGACAGAGTGAAAGAGCTGTTCTTAGGAATGAACAAAGGTACACATGTACGTTGGAATTTAGTAATATTATGGAGCTTGATCTTGATCGCAGGTGAGGAGGTTCATACGTTGAGCATCCGAAACCTGCAGATGAGCTGTAACGTAACCACAATATTACCACTACTATAGGCCAGAGACCAAAACATAGAAGATGACGAGTACAGAGGCAAAATTTCTGATCTGTAAATGACTATTTTGCAAGTTTAAGTCATACAGTCATAAAACACAGAAACAGGCCCTTCGGCCCAACTCATCCGTGTAACGCTGAGCATTCACCCCAGTTTAGTTCAGTTCATTTTAGTCTATTGTCACGTGTGCCTGAGGTACAGGGAAAAGCTTTTGTTGCATGCTAACCAGTCAGCAGAAAGACAATGCAAGTTTATCTATTCCCTTCATGGTTTTATACTCTATAAGAATACCCATCAGCCTCCTGCGTTCCAAGAAATAAAGTCCTAGCCTGCCCAGCCTCTCCCTATAGCTCTCGTTACAGCTCTCCCTTGAAACAGGGGATCTTTATGATATGACTGAAGCTCAGTTTCAGCCTGACCAAACAATCATAGAGAAGCTGGGAGTTGGAGTTTGCGATACAGAACTCATTTGACCAATGCTTGAAGGTCAAGGAAGTGATAGGGACCCATATAGAAACTTACAAAACTCTTAAACAGCTAGATGCAGGAAGATTGTTCCCGATGTTGGGGAATGCCAGAACAAGGGGTCACAGATTAAGGATAAGGGGGAAATCTTTTAGGACCGAGATGAGGAAAATATTTTTCACACAGAGAGTGGTGAATCTGTGGAATTCCCTGCCACAGAAGGTAGTTGAGGCCAGTTCATTGACTATATTTAAGAAGGAGTTAGATGTGGCCCTTGTGGCTAAAGGGATCAGGGGGTATGGAGAGAAGGCAGGTACAGGATACTGAGTTGGATGATCAGCCATGATCATATTCAATGGCGGTGCAGGCTCGAAGGGGCGAATGGCCTACTCCTGCACCTATTTTCTATGTTTCTATGTTTCTATATGCTGCACTTTAAGGGTGGCACGGTGGCGTAGAGGTAGACCTACTGCCTTACTGTGCCAGAGACCCGGGTTCGATCCAGACCACGGGTGCTTGTCTCTACGGAGTTTGTAGGTTAATTGGCTTGGTATAAATGTAAATTGTCCCTAGTGTGTGAAAGATAGTGTTAATGTGCGGGGATTGCTGGTCGGTGCGGACTCAGTGGGCCGAAGGGCCTGTTTCCGCGCTGTATCTCTAAGCTAAACTTTTCTACAGACATTAATGACAGTTTCAATCACAGTTCCCACATGATCTTCCAGTCCATGTCCTTTATGAGGTATATCTAAACACCAATTTTTATCAATGGCATGTTGATACTTAACTAGCATCATGTAACTAATCCTATGTTCCATCTGTGCAGAAGAAAAATCAAGTCAATATCAGAAAACAAATTCAAGAAAATAAATGACAGCGCTAAATATGTTATGAAATATTTGCTCGCATCAAAGAATAATTTGATGTGCACTGGTCAATCTGGGACAATGTTGACAGATTGAAATAGATTTGGCATCCAAAATGATTCCGTGGTTCATTTTATATCATTCCAGAAATACCTAGATCCCCCACACTGAGTCAAGGAGTTATGCAACATGGCAATGGGCCCTTCAGCCCAACCTGTCCATGCTGACCAAGATGCCTACTTGAGCTGGTCCCATTTGCCTGCATTTGGCCCATATCTCTCTAAACCTTTCCTATCCATGTACGTTTCAATTGGAAGATCACTTTGACTAAAAGATTCAATGATTCACAAGATCATAAGATCAAAAGTGAAAGGAGCAGAATTGGGCCATTTGGCCCATCAAGTCCACCACCAAGTCCACCACCATGGCTGATCTATCTCTCCCTCCTAACCCCATTCTCCTGCCTTCTCCCCATTTATTTGTTTATGACCATGTGTACCAAGGTACAGTGTGTTTTGTTTTGCCTACATATCAGTAGGATTATTGCCATACATGAGTACATTCCCTGGTTGAGCACATAATGCATAGAAACAGCCCACTGAGTCTATATGCAATAGCCGCCAGGTTTTGGTGCCATTTCACAGGCCCTTGTGCCAACCTGCGATCCCCACACATTAACACTATCCTATACCCACTAGGGACAGTTTTATTTTACATTTACCAAGCCAATTAACCTACATACCTGTACTTTTGAGTGTGGGAGGAAACCGAAGATCTCGGAGAAAATTCACGCAGGTCACGGGGAGAACGTACAAACTCCGTACAGACAGCACCTGTAGTCAGGATCGAACCCAGGTCTCTGGCGCTGCAATCACTGTAAGGCAGCAACTCTACCGCTGCGCCACCGTGCCACCCTTCTATGCTCCATGCAACAAAGATGGTAGAGATCAGAGACCTCCCCACGTTGGTCATCCCATGCTAGGAGGATCGCCATGAGGACCTTCCACCACCTAGACAAGTTGGCCTGGAGCCCAGACGCCTCCTTTGATGGCAACTCTGGCTGAAGAAACGAAACAAGTGCTTCACTTGCTGAAACTTGTCCCATTGCTTTTTCCTTTTGAAACGTAAACAAACATTGAAAACAACCCGAAATAAATCACCGTTGGCGGACAGTTCCATAAATAGGCAAAAGCAAATTCTTGTAGCTGTGCATCACCAGGACAGAGTGAGGAAGAATAGAACGAACAAAAGCAAACGCTGCGATTATATTACAAATGCAGATTCAGACGTGAATGCATTGATCTCGATTGGTTCCAGCTGCGGAGCATACGGTACCATTTACACACAAGGCACAGTGGAAGTGAGAACAGCATCAACAGTTCAAGTTACACAGCCCGCTCATGCGTATTGTGCCACATTACATCATCCAGATGCACTATGACTTCAGGAACAATCATTACATTAAAATATCACAGAACTTTTCCCTCCCAAATTACTACCACAGTGAGGACACCGATTCACAGTAATGTTTGATTTCAGAGGCAATGACCCTTGATCTGGATCTAGTTTAGTTTAGAGATACAGCATGGAAACAGCACATTAGGCCCATCGAGTCCACACCAACCTGCAATAGCCCGTACACTAGTTCTATCCAACACGCTACGTACAATTTACAGAAGCCAAGTAACCAACAAACCTAAGGTAGACACAAAATGCTGGCGTAGTTCAGTGGGTCAGGCAGCATCTCTGGGAAAAAGAACTAGGTGACATTTTGGGTTAAGACCCTTCTTCAGACTGATAGTCAGGGGAGAGGGAAACTGGAGGTATAGAACCGGCACCGATGACCAAGGAAAGGTGGATCCCACAATGGTCCATTGTTGGCTGTGGAAGAGGTGATAATGAAGTGAGATAAATGAACCTACAAACTTGCATGTCTCTTGACCAAATAGGTCCCTCAGGTGCAATTCTGATGAAGAATATTGACATCATGGGGAACATCGCAGTTCTGCCATCCTCTGAAATGAACATTTACAAGTAAACCTCCAAAGACGTACAGGTTTGTAGATCAATTGGCTTGGTATGAATGTAAATTGTCCCTAGTGTGTGTAGCAGATAAGAGTGGAAATCTTGGGAAAATCTTGGGAGGGTATGAGCCAAAAATAGGGAGAGGGAGGAGCGTTTTTTTTGGTTAAAATAAAAATCAGGTACTTTCCATTGACATCTCAATACAGTTGCGCAATGCCTAAACATACCAGGAAAGGCAGTCACTACAGCCATTTAGAGCCCCATTGCTTGTAAAATTCATGCTGTTATGATGCTCAGAAAGATACTGATGCAATATTAACCCTGAGCTGAGAAAGTCAGATCCATCAGTGATGAACCATGACATCTGGCCACGAGACCGATTTGGAGTCCTTACAGTTGTTGTGGTTTCTTTAGCTATTCCTTGCTCCTTCTGGCTTTCTTCCTCCAGTTTTGATCATGCTATAGTGGGTTTCAATGTACCAGTCAGTGTACTCCATCCTTTTCAAGGAGCTGAGCATGAGAAGCCATACTGTCCCATTAAAGTTACTCGTGAGTGCTTAACCAGCAGGCATCCGCAGGCGTAGTCAAATCATGTCGATCAGCAATTAGCCACAAAATTGGGTGCGAAAACCAGAGTATCAAACAGATGTTGCTTACTAGCACAGCAGCCATTTAGCGTTGAGCCAATATAACTGCCTTCCTCTCTATTGATAGCCATCCGCCGCGGGAGCACATCAGCACGTAGTCATTAGATTCTACTGTAATCAAACCCGTTCCTACTAATGAATTGATCAGAGTTCCTACAAAACTAACTAGTAAATGACATAATTTGCACATGTTTGTGATTTTATCCTGATCCTAGTGAACCAACACGCGGAAACATGTACATTAGCTTTGAATAACTAAAATTATTTCAATCTGCACTGCACCGCGAGCCCAAAGAGCTAAAATAAAAGTCAGTCAGGGTAATAATAACTAATTTTTAAAATTTATTTTGTAACTGCCTGAAATGTCATCATTTAACATTTGTGCATCCTCGATAATGTGCTTTTCTAAAATAAATTCAACCACTTCCACCATTTTGGCTCTGTGGCTCACACTAGTTATTCATGATGAGCCACTGAGCTCCATAATTTATGACCTGTTTATCGACATAACTGCAACATCGACATCCACTTCAAAGGTAGTTCATTGTGTGAATGGCATTGTGACGTTCCAACCAGATAATGTAATAAAAACCCACTCTTAATTCAATACAGAAAATTTGAGAGTAAATTCCCACTGATGTTCGATTCACATTATCAAGTCATTAATTTTTTTTTTAAAGTTAGTAATCAAGATTTTGAATTACCAGGAGTACAGAATTATGATGATGTTTTGCAGAGCTGGATAAATGTTTACCCCCAGGGAGTGAATACTTGGTGTTCCTGTGTAATTCATTAAAAATTGCTACTACGGAAGTCACCACTTTGCAAAGAATTAAGCCACAAATGTTTAAATTACTGTTCCAAAAATATCTCCAGTATCACACCCTGAGTGTGCCCATCTACATCCGCTTTAGTGACAGCCCACAGGACATCAAAGAAGATGCTTCCAAAGGACGGTACAGTTAGTGGAGCCACTGCCTCAATAGACCCAGCTTCAACCCTGACCTAAGATAACGTTGATGTTAAGTCTGCATTTTCCCTGTGACTGCATTGGTTTTCTCCAGATGCTCCAGTTTCCTCCCGCAGTCCAAAGATGTATGGGTTGGCAAGTCAATTGACCATTTAAGAGAGAGTTATATTTAAGAGGGAGTTAGACGTGGCCCTTGTGGTTAAAGGGATCAGGGGGTATGGAGATAAGGCAGGTACAGGATACTGAGTTGGATGATCAGCCATGATCATATTGAATGGCGGTGCAGGCTCGAAGGGCCGAATGGCCTACTCCTGCACCTATTTTCTATGTTTCTATGTTTCTATTGTAAATCACCCATAGTGAATGTTACTGGTAGTATCTGAGGGTAAATGATGGGAATATGGAGAGAAAAATTAGATTAGGTTTGGTGTAAATGGGTGATTGATGGTTGACATAGTCATAGTGGGCCACATAGCAGTTTTCAGTGCTGTATGTCTCCATGACATACCACAGCATTAGTGACAGTCCACAACTCTGCAAAGAACAAACATCAAATCTTCATCCAACATCCACCACCTTCTCCCAGCTTGGCTTCTGAATCAAATGCTTAAGTTATTGGAACATTGAGCCTCACTAAGCACTGAAGCTATTTTACAACTACAGAAAGCAGGGTGGCCCAAGAAGCTAGAGTGTAATATTGTAAACACAGTTTTGAAGTTCTGACATAAGCCCCAGGCAAAGGAACAAAAGACTGATCTCACAAAGCATTTTGAATTCTTATTTTGCTTAAGTTATTTAAATTCCCAGGGGCCAGATTTTATAGAACAACACAGGAAAGCACTTGAAGTTATTGTAAATACTTAACTGGTAAATATATTTGAAAATATGAAACCAATTCAAAAGGACCAGTTCAGGCCTAATCCTGTCCTAAGGGGGATTGTGATTAACAATCAAGAGTATGAGTTCTTGATCTCAGGACAATGCTGTAAATCGCCTCCATTCCCTGGCTAGGAAGAGAGGAATCAGTCATGGCTTTTTCTTCCGATCACTAACATTAAACACAGGTGGAATGAGTTGGGCCAGGAAGGAGTTTGTTTTTGGTGCAATAGTCAGAATAATTTAGACTTTAGACATACAGTGTGGAAACAGGCCCTTTGGCCCACCGAGTCCGTGCTGACCAGTGATAACCCTGTACAACTCGTGCTGACCAGTGAACAGCTGATCCACACTAGAGATGATTTTACTTTTTTTTTAAACTGAAGCCAATTAATCTACAAGCCTGTGCATCCTTGAAGTGTGGAAGAAAACCGGAGCGCCTGGAGAAAACCCAAGCAGTCGCAGGGAGAATGCACAAACTCCATACAGACAGCACCCAAGGTTAGGATTGAACATGGGTCACTGGCGCTGTGAGGCAGCAACTCTACCGCTGCACCACTTGTTGCCATGGATTTTTCCAATGACAGCTTGTATTATCTGTAGACACGCTGCTTACCTGTTAATTAATAGTAATACATTGTGGTTTGCAAATACTGGAGTTAATGAAAACAGAAGAATTTGATTAAAAGGGAGTTTTTGAAAATCGCGGTTTTTCATGTAAGTGAGATTCGGTATCCCGTTGTGATGTCATGGCGACGTCATGGTGATGTCAAACGTGGCTGACGGGCAGAGCAAGTGGTTTGAAAAGTGATTTTTGTAAAGTTTAAAATGCCAATAACTTGTAAAATATAACATAATTCCGAACGAAACTTGTTCATTTACATCCCAGGACAATGGTGAGTAGGTGGGCCAAAAACTGTAGCGCTATCATGTACCATTTTGGCGGGGTTTTCGGATATCACGCACACAAACACAAGATGAGAGTTTTAGTAATATACTAAAGTGGGATCTGTTGGGTCCCAGCATCACACGGGAGGGCTGGTCACCAACACAGTATTCCACCTCTCCACCAATTCCAATATTGCTCGCCAGTGGGGGGGGGGGGGGGGGGGGGGGGCTTTATGTGGCGCTAGTATGGGTGTTGCGGGCGGAAGGTATTGGTTTCCAGAGGGCTAGTATAGACATTGTGGGCCGAATGCATTCTTGGGCTGGCAGCCACCTGTTGCAACGATTTTAAAAGCCAAGCCAAGGCAAACAATTTGGCTGCAACCACCCGACAACCAAAATTCATTTTGTGAACACAAACTTGTTAAAAAGGCGAGGCAAACAATTAGGCAGCAGCCACCCAACAACCAAAATTCATTTTGTGAACACAAACTTGTTAAAAAGGCGAGGCAAACAATTGGGCAGCAGCCACCCGACAACCAAAATTCATTTTGTGGACACAAACTTTTTTAAAAGGCGAGGCAAACAATTGGGCAGCAGCCACCTTACAGCCGCATCGAGGGGACTCACCATGGAGTAGTCGTGCGTTCAGTGTTATTCGCAGCTCAGAGAGCCGTGACCCTCTTGCTTCCTGGGTCTGCAGAGACTGAGTGAGGATTTTATAGTCCCTCCCCCCTGACGCCAGCGGGGGCAGCAGAGAGAATGGGGAATTTTAAAAAAACATTAATATCTCTCTGATTTTTCATCGATGGAAAAGATCCTCCAGTTCCGGAAGGCAGAGGGGGGCTCTGAGCGAGGTGGCCAAAAATGACGGCCATAGGTGGCGGCGTTCTCTCGGAAATCACACCACAGCAAGCCAAAAGCAGTCAAGATCAGACTTTTAGTAATATAGAAGATAGATATACTTGTCTAAGTAGGACCCATTGGGTCCCTGTCACATGGGAGGCCTGGTCTCCCAATGCATCCCGTTCCCCCAACACAATATTCCACCACTCACTCATGGCCTCCAACTGCGCAGGCACGGCTCATTTCCCCTCATCTCCAGCATCCTCTCCCCTCCCTCTTCTTTCCCCTCTCCTCCTCTCCTCCCCAATCCTTCCCTCACCTCTCCCTCCCTTTCCTTTCCCCTACCCTGAGTCACTCCCTCCCTCCATAACTCCTCTCCCGTCCCCACCCCTCTATCCCTCACGTCCCCCTATCCCCCCCACTATTCCTCATCACCTCCCCCACTGCCTTCCTTTCCATCTATTCCCCACTCCATACCCCCCCACTCCTCTGCCTATATCCCCCTCCTCCCCCATTCTCCTTCCTCTCCTCCTACCTTCCCCAATCCCTCCCTCACCTCCCCTTTCCCCTACCCTCAGTCACTCCCTCCTTCATCTCCCCTCCCTACCCCCTCCTCTCCCTCAATCCCCCAGTCTCCCTCTTCACCTCCCCCACTTTCCCCCCCTCTCCCTCCTCTCCCTCAATCCCCACTCTCCCTCCTCACCTCCCCAGGATCTTGAGGTTGCCACTCCTCTCCCTGCCTCGGAGGAGCATCAGCCGTCGGTGCCCTCAGAGCCAGGCGCAGCCCCGGAGCACCAGCAGCTACAGCTGCGCGCCGGCAGAAGTGGGCGGGTGCCAGTGACTGACAGCGGATGCAGCCAATCAGTGCGGCGATGGTGCAGGAAAGGGCGTCGGCATCCCGGCGGTGACTGACAGGAGAGGAGACCAATCTGCGCATGTGTGATTTTAATGATTTTTAAACCTTAATAACTTTTAAAATATACCACCGATGGGAACAAAACTTGGTGCATTTGCAGCACACGAGAATGACGAGGTGGCGAAAAATCGTAGAGCTATATTGTACCGTTTTTGCGCAAATGTAAAAACAACGCAAACCGGAAGATAACAAGATGCAAGTTTTAGTTATGTATGTATGTATATAGATATAGATGTGCGTTTGCAACTTCTCAATAAAAACTTAGCAAATAACTAAATTTGTTCACCTTGGACTCGTTCAGTGTTATGTAACGAATGCTGCATTGATAGTAAATGTCCTTAAACCTACTGAACAATCATGAATGACTAAACCAAAACCAATTAATAATTTCCGGATAATGAATCTTCAAGGTGCTTAAGTATGGATGATATCATTTGAAAACAATGCCTCTTTAAACAAACTGTGCTGTAATCATTAACAAATACCTTAAGCAGGATCACCTGAATCTAATATTCTCTCTGGGAAACATTTCCGTTTCCAATGTTCTCTTCAACCAGTACAAAATTAACTAAAGATAGACACAAAATGCTGGAGTAACAGCGGGTCAGGCTGCATCTCTGGATCAAAGGAATAGGTGACGTTTTCGGTTGAAATCTTTCTTCAGACTCAAATGAATTAACTTGTCCACACTTTGTCCCAATGCCCATCGCCTCCACTGCTGTACTCATCTTCTGTCTTCTGTCAGATCACCTAACCAACTCAGAACTCAAACCCAATATATTGATCTACCATGTCTCTTAGATGAGGCATCTTGATCGGCATGGCACACTGAGTCGAAGGACCTGCTGATTACAGTCTCCACGCTGTACGCCTCTGTGACTCTCAATATCCAATGTAATACTGAAACATTTGCCTTCCTCCAAGTCCCTCCACAGTGTCTTTCCCCTACTTACTTCAGGTGCGTCCCACCATTTAACCCCACCTATTCCAGCACTTACTCTACCCACCTTCAGCATTCTACTTAAGCCAGGCACCAACCCTGATTCTACTTCTGAATATTCCTCCCTGCATTCCTCCCTCTATTTGTCTAATGATTGACCGAGTCTCCATTTATCCCTTCTAAATCTCTTTCAGAGGAAAGATAATGCACGTTAAGAGAACCACACTTGACACCATTTAAGTTGGAAAGGCAAGGATGAAGCATTCACAACCTGTGACAGAGATGCCGAATCAGTGACTTCCTCTTGAGATAACTACCATCAAGAATCCAGTTGTCAATTTGATTCTCTCCACATGATATCAGGGTACCGCAAAGCCAACAGGACAAACAACACGAGACTTGACACCATTTAAGTATGCATTCAACCACTGAAGCGTTTTCCCCCTTCATGCCCAATGACGTAAAGATACGTCCTTTTATTCTGAGGTAGTGTCCTCCTAGATCAGGGGTGGGGAACCTTTTCATGTTGGAAGGCCGCATTAAGTTAGCTGTGATCTAATAAGGCCGCATCCAATAGATATACTTCAAAATGTACATTATTTTGTTAAAATAGCCCTCATGACTTACTAATGTTTCAATTGTGGCCGTCAGTCGGGGAGGATTATTTCGTTGAATCTTCTTTTACTCTTTGGTATTTTAAATACGTTCATTTTAAGATTACAATAAAAATAATAAAAGATGAACAAAAACATATTAATAATAATAAAAAGATTTGTTCTACAAAATTTAGATTCATTCAAAAGGCCGCACTTAATGGCTTAGAAGGCCGCATGCAGCCTTAAGGCCGCAGGTTCCCCACCCCTGTCCTAGATTCTTCTATTGGCAACTACTGGCAACATCCTCTCCACATCCACTATATATAGGCCTTTCATAGGCAATAAATACTGGCCTTTAAGGTACTGAAAGAACTCCACAGCACAGTTGGTTGGTTTAAAAAAATTTAACCCCCAAAATATATTTATTCAAAAATATACAGTTGTAAAGTTTAGGACCCCAGGACCAGACGGTTTTAGTAATGAATTTTATAAAAGATTTCAGGAGTCAATTGTACCAAGATTATTCAATGTATACACGCAGGCTTATACTGAAAATAAACTACCAGAAACCCTAGCAGAAGCAACAATAACACTTATACCAAAAAAAGATAAAGATTTAGATGAACCGGGTTCTTATAGAAATATTTCACTTCTAAATACGGATCAGAAAATTTTAGCAAAGATTCTAGCCAGAAGGCTAAATAATTATATTAACAATTTAATAATACGGATCAAATGGGATTTATACCCAAAAGACAATCATTTAATAATTTGAGAAGGCTTTTCAATATAATGTACTCTCATAATGCGGACAATGAAGATATTTCAGTTGTCACGCTGGATGCAGAGAAGGCATTTGATCAAGTAGAATGGCAGTATTTATACAAGGTACTCCAAAAATTCAATATGGGAGAGAATTTTATTAGATGGGTTAAACTACTTTACGATAGACCTACAGCAAGAATACTAACTAACAATACGCTATCTCCAAAATTTTACTTATCAAGGGGTAATAGGCAAGGGTGTGCCTTATCACCATTGCTATTTGCCCTTACGATAGAACCGTTGGCCGAAAGGATTAGAAATCACCCAAATATTCACGGATATAACACTAAGGACTCAAAGAATAAAATTTCACTATATGCTGATGATATCCTTTTATATATTACTAATACACAAACGAGTATACCCACCTTATTAACACTAATTGAGGAATTCGGCTCTTTTTCAGGATATAGAATAAATTGGAATAAAAGCGAAATTATGTCTTTAAAACCACAGGATTCGAGACACTTACTAAAATTCCCCTTCAAAATTGCAACAGAAAAATTCAAGTATCTGGGTATTCAAATTACGAGAAGACACAAATCATTATTTAGTGCCAATTTTATACCACTATAAAATAAACTGAATGATATGATTAAATTTTGGAAAACGCTTCCGCTCTCATTGATAGGTAGAATTAACGCTATAAAAATGACTTTCTTACCACAATTAATATATTTGTTTCAAGCGATCCCAATATATATTCCAAAATATTTTTTCAAAAAACTAGATTCCACTATCACTAATTTTATATGGGATTACAGAACACATAGAATTCAACGAAAGCATTTGTGCAAATCCAAAGAAGTTGGGGGTTTATCATTACCTAACTTTATGTATTATTACTGGGCAGTGCATATTAAGAACATAATGTACTGGCTGGATAGTTCCACTCAGCAGTTGGAGTGGATAAGAATGGAGAAAGAGGAGTGCTATCCGCACGATATAGGAACGATCCTGCTCTCACCGATAAAATTGAATAGTATAATATATAAGAAGAACCCAATTATTCACAATATAATAAGAATCTGGAAACAAATAAAAGTATCCTTGAAATTAAATAATTTATCAGTACTAACCCCACTATTGAACAACCCCGCATTCAAACCTTCTCTCATCGACAACACATATCAACAATGGGATAGACTGGGGATTAGGAAAGTAGGGGATATGTATGAATTGGGCAAACTGTTATCATTTCAACAATTAAAATTAAAATTTAAATTGAAGGATAATCAATATTTTAAATATATACAGGTATGTGACTTTATGAAGAAATATACACATAGGTTTCAAACTATATTTTTAGACCCTTTAGAAGAAGCAATGAATATTATGGCTGATTCACAAAAATTAATATCATACTTTTATAATAATATATTAGATAGAGAATCACCCTCAACAGAAGCACTAAGGGAAGATTGGGAACATGAGCTAATGATAAAGATCTCGAAGGATAGATGGGAAAAATATTTGATGAATACACATAACTGTTCTATTAATGCAAGACATAATTTAATTCAATTCAAATTATTACATAGACTATATTATTCAAAAACGAGGTTGAATAAATTTTATCCAAACGTCTCTCCCAGATGCGATAAATGTTTGTTTCAAAACGCTAATATAACACATTCATTTGTAGGATGTACAAAGTTGAATAAATTTTGGAGTGATATATTTGATATATTTACAAAGCTCTTCAAGTCAAGAATAGAACCCAAAATGGAATGGATTATATTTGGAATAATAGGAGAAGATATCAATTTAAATAAAGACCAAAATGTTTTTTTTAATTATGGGTTAATAATTGGAAAGAAATTGATACTTAAATTTTGGAAAAATACAACCATACCAACTGTTAAAATGTGGATTAGGAATATGATGGACATAGCACGCCTTGAAGAAATGAGACTCCGACTAATAGACAAATATGACCAATTCTTAAGGAGTTGGTCTCCTTTCATCGACTTTTTGGAATCATGCGATGCAGCGGTACCATAAGGATTGCTGATTTCAGTTCATGACGTGGATAGATCTACATCTCCGAATACAGATTTGAAAAATTCTCTTTTAAGGGGCCTTCTCTTCTATTTCTACTTTCCACTTTTTATTTTTTATTTATTTTTTATTTTTTATATACACACTTCACGTTTTTCTATTCTCTACCATCTATTTTTCCACTTTTTCCCCTTTCTATTGTTTTCTTTTTCCTGTCTTGCTTACTTCCTTCTCATAACATAAAACTAGAGGTTGTACATAGAATGGATTACGGTAATACATAGTTGGCACCTAAAATTAGGTTCCACTGTACTGTTTTGTACTGTATTAACTTCTAATAAAATAAACAAATAAAAAAAATATATATATAAATAAATAAATTTAAAAAAAGATTTAAAAAAAATAAAATAAAAAAGTAAATGACTAATGGGAAATGCTTTAGGTGAGAGGGGCAAAGTTTAAAAGGAAAGTAACAAGTAGATAGAATGGTTAAAAAAAAAGGCACATGGTATGCATGTCTTCATTGGTCTAGGGCTCTTGGCATTAACAAAAATAAAAAAAAAATTAAAAAAAAATAAAAAAAATAAAAAAAGATTTGTTCTACAAAATTTAGATTCATTCAAAAGGCCGCACTTAATGGCTTAGAAGGCCGCATGCAGCCTTAAGGCCGCAGGTTCCCCACCCCTGTCCTAGATTCTTCTATTGGCAACTACTGGCAACATCCTCTCCACATCCACTATATATAGGCCTTTCATAGGCAATAAATACTGGCCTTTAAGGTAATGAAAGAACTCCACAGCACAGTTGGTTGGTTTTAATCACAGGAGTTATTTTGATTTGGGTGCATTGATAATGAAAGCAGATTCTTCAGCTTTTGGGAAAGAGCAGGGTGTGGGTTTGCTTTCAGAGCAGCAGCTCAAAAAGACAAGGGCAGCAAGGTCTCCTTCCGTGTGATTCCATTCAATGAAAATTCTGAGCTTGTTGCCAAGAAACTAGACCTCCCATCTGATCCTACACAAACTCATAGGTTGCCCACTAAACTAAACAAGCAGTGCTGGAAGCAATGAACATTCATAGAAAATACCAGCCAAGCTCAAATTTGAGATTGTGCTTCTTTCTACCCATGTCGGCTGTCCTCTCCTTACCTTGGAGGACTTACACAGTTCCCGCTGCATCAAAAAATCCCAGTATTATAAAGGACATTTCCCACCCCGGACACTCCCTGTTTGAACTGTTACCGTCAGGCAGACGGTACAGATCTACAAGGACAAGGACAAACAGACTTAAAAACAGTTTTTACCCCACTGCTATAAAGGCACTAAATGTAGCCGCCAAGGAACGCAGGGGCGATACATACTAAGAGACTGTGAAATCGACAGAAGGATGTAGGGCTGGGTGTTTATGCGTGCTATTTTTATGATATTTATTTTAGTTGTTTATCTTTTTAAAAATATTTTACCTTGTATGTATCGTTAGCTTTTAGAAATGTTTGAATGGTGCACTGACTGGCTGACATTTTACAATTTCGTTGTACATGATTCATGTTACAATGACAATAAAGAAACTATTCTATTCTATGTCCAAAACTCCCACTGGGGTCAAAAATTTAACCCCCAAAATATATTTATTCAAAAATATACAGTTGTAAAGTTTAGGGCATCACAGTTGGGGGGCGCCATCTTGGGGCACGGCTGCTATCTAGCAACTGTCCGTCTTTTTTCACTTTTTTCTTTAATTTTTAGTGAGTTTCAGTGTTTGTTTTTAGGAGGTCTAGACTTTTTTATGTGGAGGGAGGGGGGGGGGGGGAACCTAGAACTAATTTCTAGGTCCCTACCTGGTCGGAGAGGCAGCTTTTCTCCGGGCTGCACCGTCGACCCGTCCTCGCGGCCTACCAGCGGGCCTGGAGCGGCGAGGGGACCGCCCAGCACCTCGGCTTCGGCGGCGGCACAGTGCTGGAGCGCTATCACGGAGCGGAGCGGGCGATGCCTTGCCTGGGTCGCCGCGCTGGAGCTCCGGTGAGCTGAAGACCGCCGATAAAAACATCGCGGAGCTGCGGGTCTGCGGAGCGGGCAGCTGCGGGCGGCGGCGCTGACTTCAACATCTGGAGCCTGGGATCTCTCGATGAGATCGCCAGTGGTGGAGCTCCAACCGTCGCGGCCTTGTCGGCTTCGGAAGCCGCGGTCTCCGGTAAGGAAGCGGCCGTTCCAGGTGTCCCTAGCCGCTGAGAGGACTCTCCCGACGCCGGAGCATCATCTCCCGGCGAGAACGGCCTGGAACATCGGGCCTCCGTAGAGGCAACTGTGGAGGCCTCAATTGGTCCGACTATGGGTGAACTGGGGTTGGGGACTGGACATTGTGCCTTCCCCCATAATGGTAACCATTGTGGGGGGATGTTTGTATGCTAAAGATCCTTATTGTTCCGTTCCAAGATGGCTGCCGGAAGGGAGAGTGAACGCTGGCGCGATTAGCTGCTGCTGCTCTCTCTTTGAATTGTGTCTTTGAATTGTGTATTGTTGATGTCTTTACTATTTAAAAAAAAAAATGTTGTCGTTATTTTTTGTTTTGTTTCATTCCGCTTACATGTTTTGTATTTTGTTTACTAAATTTTGTAAGATGTCCTTGAGAGTCTTGAAAGGCGCCCATAAATAAAATTTATTATTATTATTATTAATGTCCTCACGCTATACCAAGCAACTTTTAAAATGTTATTATTTTTAAACATAGCTGCCTGGAAACAGGCTTAATTACACTGGGCCCAGCATCTCAATGTCCAATATCTAAAAGAACCCTGACAAACAACATGGGCGTGCTTTTGCTGCGAGTGTCTCAGGCTCCAAAGACCCGATCAAACAACTCATCACTCCGTGGGCCAACAGTAGGTCTGAACAGTAGTGGGCAATGTCATTCATGTTTAGGAAGGAACTGCAGATACTGGTTTAAACCAAAGATAGACACAAAATGCTGGAGTAACTCAGTGGGACAAGAAGCATCTCTGGATAGAAGGATAGAAGGGTGACATTTTGGGTCGAGACCCTTTTTCAGACTGAATCAGGGGAGAAGGAGATACAGAGATAAGGAAGCTTGACTTCCTTGTCCAGACTTGCTCACGGTGCAGATGGATTTGCAAGCTGTCGCATTATTAGGGCTCTCAAAACAAAAATAATTCTCACAAAGTTATTGGCTTCTGATGATGTAGCTTCAACATTGCAAACTTTCATATGTCCTAATTTCATGTTAAATTTATATTTCCTTACAATGCATAAGAAGGATTTTTAAAGTTTTTTTTAAGGGAATCGCAGTGGAAACAGGCCCTTCGGTCCACCGAATCCTTGCCGACCAGCGATCCCCATTCACTAGCACTATCCTATTCACCAGGGACAATTACAATCTTTATCGAAACTTATTAACCTACATCCTGGTAGACACAACATGCAGTAGTAACTCAGCTGGACAGGCAGCATTGTGACGTTTCAGGTCGAGACCCTTCTTCCTGCTTGACCCTTGCTTCAGCATTTTGTGTCTACCTTCGATTTAAACCAGCATCTGCAGTTCTTTCCTACAAACCTGTACGTCTTTGGCGTGTGGGAGGAAATCGGAGCAACCGGGGAAAACTCATGCATTCACTGGGAGAATGTACAAACTCCATACAGACAGCACCAGTAGTCAGGATCGAACCCGGGTCTCTGGCACTGGAAGGCAGCAGCTCTACTTCTGCGTCACCTTGCCGCTGTCAGCCCATCAAGTCTACGCCTCTTACCATGTTCACAGGTCTGTAATTCCTCCCTTTAAAGTTAGCATCATTAAAGTCATCTTTAATCTTCTTAGAAACACAGTTCTTTTGAACACAAGGCCTCAAAGAAATGCTTTATGATGAAGTTTGAGCAATGACAAATGCCTAGCTGGTGCTGAACCACAGAACCCAGGGATAGGGATGGATTTTCATTTACCACCCAGAAACATAGCCACACCGGAAATAAACCAATTTCACCTTTGTTCTTTTAACCTCAGAAACATTCGTATATAACCATATAACCATATAACAATTACAGCACGGAAACAGGCCATCTCGACCCCTCTAGTCCGTGCCGAACACATAATCTCCCCTAGTCCCATATACCTGAGCTCAGACCATAACCCTCCATTCCTTTCCCATCCATATAACTATCCAATTTATTTTTAAATGATAAAAACGAACCTGCCTCCACCACCTTCACTGGAAGCTCATTCCACACAGCTACCACTCTCTGAGTAAAGAAGTTCCCCCTCATGTTACCCCTAAACTTCAGTCCCTTAATTCTCAAGTCATGTCCCCTTGTTTGAATCTTCCCTACTCTCAGTGGGAAAAGCTTTTCCACGTCAACTCTGTCTATCCCTCTCATCATTTTAAAAACCTCTATCAAGTCCCCCCTTAACCTTCTGCGCTCCAAAGAATAAAGCCCTAACTTGTTCAACCTTTCTCTGTAACTTAGTTGCTGAAACCCAGGCAACATTCTAGTAAATCTCCTCTGTACTCTCTCTATTTTGTTGACATCCTTCCTATAATTAGGCGACCAAAATTGTACACCATACTCCAGAATTGGCCTCACCAATGCCTTGTACAATTTTAACATTACATCCCAACTTCTATACTCAATGCTCTGATTTATAAAGGCCAGCACACCAAAAGCTTTCTTTACCACCCTATCTACATGAGATTCCACTTTCATGGAACTGTGCACAGTTATTCCCAGATCCCTCTGTTCACCTACATTCTTCAATTCCCTACCATTTACCATGTACGTCCTATTTTGATTTGTCCTGCCAAGATGTAGCACCTCACACTTATCAGCATTAAACTCCATCTGCCATCTTTCAGCCCACTCTTCCAACTGGCATAAATCTCTCTGTAGACTTTGAAACTCTACTTCATTACCCGCAACCCCACCTATCTTAGTATCATCTGCATACTTACTAATCCAATTTACCACACCATCGTCCAGATCATTGATGTGCATGACAAACAACAGTGGACCCAACACAGATCCCTGTGGCACCCCACTCGTCACTGGCCTCCAACCTGACAAACAACCATCCACCATTACTCTCTGGCATCTCCCATTCAGCCACTGTTGAATCTATCTTGCTACTCCACCATTAATACCCAACCATTGAACCTTCTTAACCAACCTTCCATGAGGAACCTTGTCAAAGGCCTTACTGAAGTCCATATACACAACATCCACTGCTTTACCCTCATCAATTTCCCGAGTAACATCTTCAAAAAATTCAAGAAGATTAGTTAAACATGACCTTCCAGGCACAAATCCATGTTGACTGTTCCTAATCAGACCCTGTTTATCCAGATGTTGAAAGCTATCACAGCACAGCATTATGAATAATTTGGGTGGCACAGAGGTAGAGTTACAGCGCCAGAGACCCATGTTCGATCCTGACTGCGGGTGTACGGAGTTTGCACGTATTCCCTGTGACCGCGTGGGATTTCTCCGGGTGCTCTGGTTTCTAGCCACATTCCACAAACGTACTAGTTTGTAGGTTAATTGGCATCTATAACTTGTCCCTAGTGAGTAGGATAGTGCTATTGTACGGGGTGATCGCTGGTCGGCGAGGACTCGGTTAGCCGAAGGGTCTCTTTCCACACTGTATCTCTAAAAATAAAAATAATAATAGAAACATAGAAACATAGAAAATAGGTGTAGGAGTAGGCCATTCGGCCCTTCGAGCCTGCACCGCCATTCAATATGATCATGGCTGATCATCCAACTCAGTATCCTGTACCTGCTTTCTCTCCATACCCCCTGATCCCTTTAGCCACAAGGGCCACATCTAACTCCCTCTTAAATATAGCGAATGAACTGGCCTCAACTACATTCTGTGGCAGAGAATTCCAGAGATTCACCACTCCCTGTGTAAAAAATGTTTTTTCTCATCTCAGTCCTAAAAGATTTCCCCTTTATCCTTAAACTGTGACCCTTTGTTCTGGACTTCCCCAACATCGGGAACAATCTTCCTGCACCGTTTCGCCGAACACCTCCGCTCTACATCAGTGAGACCAAGCGTAGGTTGGGCGATCGTTTCGCCGAACACCTCCGCTCAGTTACATCGGTGAGACCAAGCGTAGGTTGGCGATCGTTTCGCCGAACACCTCCGCTCAGTCCGCAATAACCTACCTGACCTCCCGGTGGCTCAGCACTTCAACTCCCCCTCCCATTCCCAATCCGACCTCTCTGTCCTGGGTCTCCTCCATTGCCAGAGTGAGCAACAGCGGAAATTGGAGGAACAGCACCTCATATTCCGTCTGGGGACCTTGCGTCCTTATGGCATTAACATTGAATTCTCCCAATTTGGCTAGCCCGTGCTGTCTCCTCCCCTTCCTTAACCCTCTAGCTGTCTCCTCCCACCCTCCCATCCGCCCGCCCTCGGGCTCCTCCTCCTCCCCTTTTCCTTCTTTCTTTCCCCACCCCCCATCAGTCTGAAGAAGGGTTTCGGCCCGAAACGTCGCCTATTTCCTTCGCTCCATAGATGCTGCTGCACCCGCTGAGTTTCCCCAGCAATTGTGTGTACCTTCCTGCATCTAGCCTGTCCAACCCCTTATGGCTTCCACATTGCATGCTGGCATTGACACAGGTAGCCAGTGGCATGCTTCATCGTGGGATGTGGGAAGAAAGAACACCAATGGTGACAACGAAACACAGGTGTGGCTATGCTGACCATATCAGTATTTTGCTTGATTCTCTGAAAACAATTGCATTTAATGAAATGACAAAATGACCTCTCAAGAGAAGGTGCCCATGAATGGAGAATATATTTGGCCCTTTGGTAGCAACAATCTAAAGTAGAGATACAGTTGTTCAACGTAATCCCATTCTTGCTCATATTTCACTGCCTTCTATATTTCCAACGATGCAATGGAGACTTAACAAGTTATTTTATATTCTGTCACTTTCTTCACTGCATCCTGTATTGATTTGTGTGAATGTCTTCAAAACCACTAAGTGGTAGTAAATGTTCTTAACCAGTTTAAACCCAAATCTAAACACGGTTAATAACTTCCGGGATTTGATGTACGTAAATTTGAGAATTACAATCTCACTTTCACTGGGCAGAGAGTGACATTCCAGTGAAGGTTTATTACGAATGAAAAGGAACATCATCCTCACTCACTCACTCAGGTACGGGTGACTTGTGGCGATGATGTGAGACAAAGAGAATGCATTGCCGGGCAAAGTCGCTTTCTGGTCCAAGTTCCAAAGCGATGACTCTCACCAAAACTTTCCCCCTCAGATTGATCGCACACAATATCAGATCACAGACAATTAAAGCTTCTGCTTCTGCCAGAATACTTTGGCTGAGATTCAACATTTCCATGCACAATAAAACAAAAACATTTGACTTCCAAAGTTTTAGAGGCCTTTTGTTAATGTTATTTCTCTGGTCTCAATGTTACTGACCACTTTGTTACAATGTCCTATTCCTATCCTATATTGTATGAAACGCTTCATTTTTCTAACAGGGTTACCTCTAATAATGCACAAATATGACATAAAAGTAAAATGTTGGTCAATGGTATTTCTTGGCAAAAGAAAAAAATAACAAATTTGGAGTTTATTTAATAATAAAACATACTATAAAAACCTCAAATTTTACTTTCTGGAATGGACAAATTTACTGCTTAGGGAATCAGTAGTTAGTTTTGTTTAGTTCAGAGATCCAGCGTGGAAACATGCCATTTAGGTCCACCAAGCCTGTGTCGACCAGCCAGCACTTGCACACTATTTCAATTCTACTCACTCAGAGGAATTTACCGAAGCCAATTAACCTACAAACCTGTACGTCTTTTGAATTTGGAGAAGCACCCAGAGAAACGGTCATGGTGGCACGGCGGTAGAGTTGCTGTCTTACAGCAAATGCAGCGCCAGAGACCCGGGTTCGATCCCGACTACGGGTGCTGTCTGTATGGAGTTTGTACGTTCTCTCTGTGACCTGCGTGGGCTTTCTCAGAGATCTTCGGTTTCCTCCCACACGCCAAAGATGTACAGGTTTGTAGGTTAATTGGCTTGGTAAATGTAAAGATTGTCCCTAGTGGGTGTAGGATAGTGTTAATGTGCAGGGATCGCTGGGCGGCGCGGACCCGGTGGGTCGAAGGGCCTGTTTGGGACGACAGATGGCACAATGGGCTAAGTGTTCGGCTGGCAACCGGACGGTAGCCGGTTCGAATCCCGCTTGGAGTGCATACTGTCGTTGTGTCCTTGGGCAAGACACTTCACCCACCTTTGCCTGTGTGTGAATGTGTGTGAGTGATTGGTGGTGGTCGGAGGGGCCGTAGGCGCAGATTGGCAGCCACGCATCCGTCAGTCTGCCCCAGGGCAGCTGTGGCTACAGAAGTAGCTTACCACCACCGAGTGTGACTGAGGAGTGAATGAATAATGCGATGTAAAGCGCCTTGAGTATTAGAAAGGCGCTATATAAATCCCATCCATTATTATTATTATTACATGCTGTATCTCTAAATTAAACTAAAGCCCATGAGGTCACAGGGAGAACTTACAAACTTCATACAGACAGCAGTCATATCTCCGGCACTGTAAATCAGCCAATCTACCACGTTGGCACAGTGGTAGAGTTACTACCAATATTACTATTAGGCAGCAGAGTGGTGCAGCTGCTGCCTCACAGCTCCAGAGACCCAGGCTCGATCCTGACCTTGGGTGCTGTCTTTGCGGAGTTTACACATTCTCCCTGTTGGTCACAGCAACTCTACCACTGCGCCAATATGCCACAGTGGTCCATCACCAGGTGCCCAACCCTAACCCTAACCCTAACCCATTCAGAGCGTCTTCATCAGCTTAATATCACCAGCTCTCAGAGCCACCAGTCAGGAGGCTGGCCGAGAGGGTCTTCTCTGAGCAGAAAAAGTTACCGGAGCCTGCTCCAACAAATGGGCATTTTTGGCATTGATAGTTTTTCAGCGATAGCTTGGTGCTACATCATCTAATAATCATTCTGAACCACTCAAAAATGATCACTGGGCCCCAGCATACTTGGTTAATAAGTTGCCGAACTACAGTGGGCAAGAAGTTGATAAGATTATAAACTCTTGGCTCTTTGGAAACATGGAGCAGGAATGGAAATCCTAGTTGATATTTAACCAGCACCAAATGCCCACCCGTGGCACGCAGGCTGAGATATAACTCACAATGATGCCCCAGCAGGTACTAGGAATTTAACCCAGGCTGTGCCAAACACTGATTTACTCACACAACTCATGTTACAATTACCCATGTGTTGATCTTTCCCTGTAACCACCTCTATGTTCTGTACCAAGGCTGCACTGCTGTTGACCTGAACCCTGAAAACCATTAGTGATGGGCATGTGAAGTCTTTCAGAGAAGTCACATATAATCATGCATCTCCGTGCCTTCTTAAATGTAGCTTTAACATTGAGGAACGTCCACAGTGAAGGTTTGCGTATTCCACATGCACATATTTTCACTTCTGTATTCTCTGGCCTATGATTACTAACCAATTTGTATTTAAAGTGCAAAAGTCACTCGTGAGATGCCTAGTAGCAGAGGACTTCACGCCACGGAACGGGGAACCCGACCAATGGCTCGATGGACCACGGAACCGGGAGGAAGCCACTGGAGATGTCGGACACGAGGTGCAAGGGAGTGTGAACCTGGGGTGATGCCACCCGCGCCTTCAAGGTTGGTGAGGAGAGGGACGTCGGTTCACAGTTCAATAGACAATAGACAATAAACAATAGGTGCAGGAGTAGGCCATTCGGTCCTTCGAGCCAGCAATGCCATTCACTGTGATCATGGCTGATCATGCACATTCAGTACCCCGTTCATGCCTTCTCACCATATCCCCTGACTCCGCTATCTTTAAGAGCTTTATCTAACGAAGGCGACAGAGGAAAGCCTGCAGGAGCCTGGGGCACACCTGGATTGGAAACTGCTCCAGAAGACCGAGCGGGGGCGGGCTGGACTTTTGAAATGGTGCCAAAACATGGTGACGCTTGCATGTGCAAATATGCAAAAAAAATATTTGCTGTGCAGTTGCACATGTGATAAATAAAATCACCACTGAAACATTGAACCATTATACTTGTGGATCTTCCTCTATGATGTGATCAGATGTGCATGAGCAGTACAGTGTGTTTACTGAATTTATTGTTTTAATTAAAACAGAGATTTCTGGGCGGCCAAAACAACAAATTAACTTTACAGGGCAAAAAAAAAAAAACGTGCGATATTTTTACAAATAAAATCACACAAATACATTAAATCAAGCACAAACTTTGCTGACAGCATTATTAAAACTACTATAAGAGAACTGCATTTGATGCTACTACCTCTCCTAATAGCACGACTTTACTTTACTTTAGAGATACAGCGTGGAAACAGGCTCTTCGACTCACCGAGTCAGCGCCAACCAGCGATCACATCGTAGACCTGCACTATCTTACGTGCTAGGGACAATTTACAATATAGAGAAGCCAATTAACCTATAAACTTGTTCGTCTTTGGAGTGTTCGGAAATCGGAGCGACCGGAGAAAACCCATGCAGTCGCAGGGCGAACGTATAAACTCCGTACACACAGCACTCATGGTGATCATCGAACCTGGGTCTCTACCACTGCGCCACAGTGCCGCCATTAGTTCTCCTTGTATCCTGGCCAATAGCATCCCACAGTCAACATAATGGAAGAGAGATCGGCTGGTCATTGGCAATACTGTTTTGGGATCTTGCTGCGCACAAATTAACCGGTGTGTTCCCTATGCTAAAAGGCAGAAAATACGTCAAAACCACTCAGCTGTAAAGCACTTTGTGAAGTCCAGATGTCATAGAGTGATACAGCGTGGAAACAGGCACTTCGCGCTCAACTTATCCACACCGACCAGCATGTCCCAGCTATACTACCTGCCAACTTACCCACCTGCCTGCATTTGGCCCATATCCCTCTATGGGTTGATAGGTTGACCCGGTCAACCTGTCATATCCATGTACCTGTCTCACTGTTTCTTAAACGTTGGGATAGTCCCTGCCTCAACTATCTCCTCGAGCAGCTCATTCCATATACCCACCACCCTTTGTGTGAAAAAGTTACCCCTCAGATTCCCCTTCACCTTCACCTTAAACCTATGTCCTCTGGTCCTCGATTCCCCTACTCTGGGCAAGAGACTCTGTGCAACTACCCGATCTATTCCTCTCATGATTTTGTACACCTCTATAAGATCACCCCTCATCCTCCTGCACACCAAGGAAAAGAGTCCCAGCCTGCTCAACCTCTCCCTATAGCTCGGACCCTTGAATCCTGGCAACATCCTCATAAATCCTCTCTGTACGCTTTCCAGCTTCTCTGTACTCTTTCCAGCAGGTGATGAAGGGTGCTATATAAATTTTAGATTTAGATTAGATTCGTTTATTGTCATTCAGACCTTTAATAGCCGTAAATGCAGGCTATTTTAGTCTGCCATACTGTAGGTACTATTTGGCCACAACTTCAGTGTTCCAACAACTAATGGAGGTCAAGTGCGGAGGTAATACTCAAAGAATGGATCTTAGTGGAAGGAAGTAACAGATAAGTCGGCTTAGTTAATCAAAGACCTTTGAAGTACAAATTATATACAAAGGAATTAGTAACCAAATCAGCTGAAAAGCACTGGAAAATTACTATTTATTTTTCCACGTTAATCAGGTTATAAATCACATGGACGTAAGCACCAGATAAATGCCTGGAACAAACTTAAGAGCTAATGCACAATCATTGCGTGCATACCTAGGAAGTTAGGGAAAAAGTAAAACTTGTTCTTTCAATGTAGCTGCAATGCCCTATCGCTGTAACACCACATTCTACACTATTTTTCTCTTTGCACTAGTTGTACTGCTGTGAAGTTGTACTAGTCTGAAGAAGGGTCGCGACCCGAAACATCACACCTATTACTTTTCTCCAGAGATGCTGCCTGACCCACTGAGTTACTCCAGCTTTTTATGTCTATCTTTTGTTTAAACCAGCAACTGCAGGTCCTTCCTACACGTACTAGTGTACGACTTGATTGTACTAGATAACATGCAAACGAAATGTTTCAATTTATCTCGGTAGGCTTGACAATAATAAACCGATACCAGTATGTAACATCTCTGCATGGGATCGCTATACAGGTATCTAGATAGATCTCTGGATAGTTATTTCCATGGATCAGGAAGGGAACATGCCCCTAATTTAGCAGTAATCCAGAGAGCCCATGTGTCCCTGGACTGGGGATAGAGCTTCATACATTCATAGAATGACACAGCATGGAACAGGCAGTTTGGCTCAAATCATCCATGCCAACCAAGTTGCCTAATTGAGATAGTCCCATTACCTGCATTTGCCCCATATCTGTCGAAACTATTCTTACCCATGTACCTTTTCAAATATCCTTTGAAGATTGTAGTTGTACCTGCCCCTGCTACTTCCTCTGGCAGCTCATCCCACATATCTACCATCCTCTCTGTGGAAAAGGTTGACTCTCATGCCCCCTTTAAATCTTTTCCCTTTCACGTTAAAAATATGCCCTCTGATTTCAGACCATACCCCGGGAAAAAGAGTGCGGCCATTCATGGAAAAGCCAAACCCAGTTCTACCCTCAACATTCTACAAGGTTATGTAAAGACAGGGTCAACAGGCAAAGATAAATCAGGCTCAACAATAGCACAGAGCATAAAGCTGCGGTCTCAGAGCTCCAGCAACCTGGGTTCGATCCTGACCACATCTGTGTGGACTTCCCTCTGTGATCATCTTGAGAGATCAGGCTTTCTCCTGTATCCTAATGACTTGCTGGTTGGCATGATAATTATTTTACTCAAAGTTATCCCTTAGTAGAAAATGTTTTGAAGGGTATGGATCAAATGCAGGCAAATGAGATTACCAGTAGCTTATTTGGGTATCTTGGTCGGCATGGACGAGTTGGGCCAAAGGGCCTGTTTCCGTGCTGCATTATTTTATGTCTCTTTGGTGTAAGTGGATGGCATGAGAATCAGAGGGGAACCTATGGGTGTGTAAGAGAGAACAGATTCAAGGAAAATGTGGGGAAATTGGTCGATGGACGGTCTTAGAGCCAGTATGGACTCAATGGGTCAAATGGCCCTTTTCCATGTCATAAGGAAATACAAAAACTAAGTATGAAGCATTAGATTATAAACCAATTTCAAATATTCAGACTGTTTCAATAACAGATAACTCGTTTTTCATTAAAAGTTGAATTTCCACAAAATAACGTGCTGGGAAGCCTTGCCAGGCAAGATAATGGCTTTAACATAATCTAAGCATGTATTGCCTAACCCTTTAAACACCAAGCATATAGGAATTTAAGATTGAAAATGAAGAAGTAAATCTTCTAAGCAGAACATTCCTAATAGATTTTGTATAAACCAACGTTGGGAACAAAGCCTACAGGCAGCTGGTTCTTTCTTCCAAATATGGAAAGCCTTTCCTCACAGTTCATCTGCATGGACCATGGGCCAAAGCACAAGCCACTTAGGTCACCCAACAACTTCCTGTCAGCATTTCCTTAGTGAGCCATGCATGACGAAGTGAGACCAACACAGTCATTCTCTGTGTGACATCCACTGAGCTGCTGGAAGAATTCAATCGTTCTCCAACAAGCCGACTCAGTGAATCCTTCACTTTCTCACGAGAGCGGCAAGACATTTCAAGCCAAACGTTTGTGAGACCTAAAGTAATCAACATCCCTCCTTCTCTCCACTGGCAGAGTGCAGAGGTCTCCTGAATCATTTCGAAGACGTATTCTCAACGTGATGAGAACTGAAATGTATGCAAGACACTCAAACCGACGAGGTGAATCAGTAGAATTATATAATCAAACCATCAATGACTGGAAGTGAGAATCTGAAAGTAGAATGCACCAACACACCACATATACAAGCTGAAACATGTTGCCACAAAGTAGTATGGTCACATCAATTATTTAATGCCTCTTTTGCTTCACCCACTTCTTGGACAATGTGATACGACATGATAGAACTTTAATTATTCAATATTCATATTGATTTTTCCAACTTCAAGTAACCCCTGCATTCCCTCTCTCACCATCCCTCCCCAACCCAAATCGCACCACCTTCTCGTTCTCACCCAACAAACAGCTAACAATGGGCTGTTTCCTTTATCATCATTACTTGTTTGCATATCTTTCATTCACTGTTCCATATCTCTCTACATCATTGTCAATATCTCTCCTTTCCCTTTCCCGTGATTTTCAGTCTGAAGAAGGGTCTTAACCCGAAATGTCACCCGTTCCTTCTCTCCAGAGATAGAAACATAGAAACATAGAAATTAGGTGCAGGAGTAGGCCATTCGGCCCTTCGAGCCTGCACCGCCATTCAATATGATCATGGCTGATCATCCAACTCAGTATCCCGTACCTGCCTTCTCTCCATACCCTCTGATCCCCTTAGCCACAAGGGCCACATCTAACTCCCTCTTAAATATAGCCAATGAACTGGCCTCGACTACCCTCTGTGGCAGGGAGTTCCAGAGATTCACCACTCTCTGTGTGAAAAAAGTTCTTCTCATCTCGGTTTTAAAGGATTTCCCCCTTATCCTTAAGCTGTGACCCCTTGTCCTGGACTTCCCCAACATCGGGAGCAATCTTCCTGCATCTAGCCTGTCCAACCCCTTAAGAATTTTGTAAGTTTCTATAAGATCCCCTCTCAATCTCCTAAATTCTAGAGAGTATAAACCAAGTCTATCCAGTCTTTCTTCATAAGACAGTCCTGACATCCCAGGAGTCAGTCTGGTGAACATTCTCTGCACTCCCTCTATGGCAATAATGTCCTTCCTCAGATTTGGAGACCAAAACTGTACGCAATACTCCAGGTGTGGTCTCACCAAGACCCTGTACAACTGCAGTAGAACATCCCTGCTCCTATACTCAAATCCTTTTGCTATGAAAGCTAACATACCATTCGCTTTCTTCACTGCCTGCTGCACCTGCATGCCCACTTTCAATGACTGGTGTACCATGACACCCAGGTCTCGCTGCATCTCCCCTTTTCCTAGTCGGCCACCATTTAGATAATAGTCTGCTTTCCTGTTTTTGCCACCAAAATGGATAACCTCACATTTATCCACATTATACTGCATCTGCCAAACATTTGCCCACTCACCCAGCCTATCCAAGTCACCTTGCAGTCTCCTAGCATCCTCCTCACAGCTAACACTGCCCCCCAGCTTAGTGTCATCCGCAAACTTGGAGATATTGCCTTCAATTCCCTCATCCAGATCATTAATATATATTGTAAATAGCTGGGGTCCCAGCACTGAGCCTTGCGGTACCCCACTAGTCACTGCCTGCCATTGTGAAAAGGACCCGTTTACTCCTACTCTTTGCTTCCTGTTTGCCAGCCAGTTCTCTATCCACATCAATACTGAACTCCCAATGCCGTGTGCTTTAAGTTTGTAAACTAATCTCTTATGTGGGACCTTGTCGAAAGCCTTCTGGAAGTCCAGATACACCACATCCACTGGTTCTCCCCTATCCACGCTACTAGTTACATCCTCGAAAAATTCTATAAGATTCGTCAGACATGATTTACCTTTTGTAAATCCATGCTGACTTTGTCCAATGATTTCACCACTTTCCAAATGTGCTGCTATCCCATCTTTAATAACTGACTCTAGCAGTTTCCCCACTACCGATGTTAGACTAACTGGTCTGTAATTCCCCGTTTTCTCTCTCCCTCCCTTCTTAAAAAGTGGGGTTACGTTTGCTACCCGCCAATCCTCAGGAACTACTCCAGAATCTAAAGAGTTTTGAAAGATTATTACTAATGCATCCACTATTTCTGGAGCTACTTCCTTAAGTACTCTGGGATGCAGCCTATCTGGCCCTGGGGATTTATCGGCCTTTAATCCATTTAATTTACCCAACACCACTTCCCGGCTAACCTGGATTTCACTCAATTCCTCCAACTCCTTTGACCCGCGGTCCCCTGCTATTTCCGGCAGATTATTTATGTCTTCCTTAGTGAAGACGGAACCAAAGTAGTTATTCAATTGGTCCGCCATATCCTTGTTCCCCATGATCAACTCACCCGTTTCTGACTGCAAGGGACCTACATTTGTTTTAACTAATCTCTTTCTTTTCACATATCTATAAAAACTTTTGCAGTCAGTTTTTCTGTTCCCTGCCAGTTTTCTTTCATAATCTATTTTTCCTTTCCTAATTAAGCCCTTTGTCCTCCTCTGCTGGTCTCTGAATTTCTCCCAGTCCTCCGGTATGCTGCTTTTTCTGGCTAATTTGTACGCATCATCCTTCGCTTTGATACTATCCCTGATTTCCCTTGTTATCCACGGATGCACTACCTTCCCTGATTTATTCTTTTGCCAAACTGGGATGAACAATTTTTGTAGTTCATCCATGCAGTCTTTAAATGTCTTCCATTGCATATCCACCGTCAACCCTTTTAGAATTAATTGCCAGTCAATCTTGGCCAATTCACGTCTCATACCCTCAAAGTTACCTTTCTTTAAGTTCAGAACCATTGTTTCTGAATTAACAATGTCACTCTCCATCCTAATGAAGAACTCAACCATATTATGGTCACTCTTGCCCAAGGGGGCACGTACAACAAGACTGCTAACTAACCCTTCCTCATTACTCAATACCCAGTCTAAAATAGCCTGCTCTCTCGTTGGTTCCTCTACATGTTGATTTAGATAACTATCCCGCATACATTCCAAAAAATCCTCTTCCTCAGCACCCCTGCCAATTTGATTCACCCAATCTATATGTAGATTGAAGTCACCCATTATAACGGTTTTGCCTTTGTCGCACGCATTTCTAATTTCCTGTTTGATACCATCTCCAACTTCACTACTACTGTTAGGTGGCCTCTACACAACACCCACCAGCGTTTTCTGCCCCTTAGTGTTTCGCAGCTCTACCCATACCGATTCCACATCCTGCAAACTAATGTCCTTCCTTTCCATTGCGTTAATCTCCTCTCTAATCAGCAACGCTACCCCACCTCCTTTTCCTTTCTCTCTATCCTGAATATTGAATATCCCTGGATGTTCAGCTCCCAGCCTTGGTCACCCTGGAGCCATGTCTCCGTGATCCCAACTATATCATAGTCATTAATAGCTATCTGCACATTCAACTCATCCACCTTATTACGAATGCTGAGTTATTCCAGCTTTTTGTGTCCAGTTACTTGCCAGGCTTTGCCCAGCCCATCTCTCTTTTCCAGCTTTCACTCATCTACACCATCAGACTGAAGAAGGGTCGCAACCAAAAACATCGCCTGTTCATTTACCTCCCCAGATGCTGCCTGACTCGCTGATTTACTCCAACACTGTGTTTTCCCCCCACTTAAATGGCACCCCGTCCACCACTTTAAACATTTACTCTAAGCACAATTAATAAATTGAAGCTCCAGCATGTGCCATCTACAAAATATTCTACAGATGCTTCCAAACACCAATCTGGCAACAAGCTCTATCACCAATAAAAAACAGAACTCTCTGAAAGAACTAAAACAAAATTAAAAGGCACTTGGGTAGGGAGGAACTGCAGATGATGGTTTAAGCCAAAGACAGACACAAAAGGCTAGAGTAACTCAGTGGGTCAGGCAGCATATCTGGAGAATATGGATAAGTGACATTTCAGATCGCGACCCTTCTTCAAACTGGAGAACATTAGCTGTTATGTTTGTAGCTACGCGAACTATAATACATCGGCAATATCCCACAAAGGTGCCCCTCGATGGCCAACACCTGTGTAGTTAGTTAGCTAATTTATTTTATTGTCACATGTACCGTGCGAGGTACAGTGGAAACATAGAGTTGGGGATAATACCCAAAGAATGAAATCATCGAATCAGCTCTCTCTCCTATATGTGCCAGAGACTCAAACCAGATTCAAGGTTCTAATGTGTTATATTATGGTCGAGAGGCTTGAATGCCACAAACCAAGTGAAATGTGATGGCACACTGCAGATAATCGTGGGTTTCTGATTACAACACAAGTTTTAATTATTGAAATGACGTGTTACAATTTTGTCTGTGTCATTCTTCACAATGGGCCAATTAGCTTAATTTTGTGTTTCACAAGGTTACAGATAAAAAGTTAGTAAGAAATTTGCATTGAATATATTGTTGTAAAATCATATCTACTTGCACTTGCTCTTATTCGTAAATTGTGCGAAACTATCAAAATTCCCATGATTTGTAGTATTTACTGGCAGACATACACCGACATGGAAATTGGACCAAGCCATTCTTGGCAGCTGTCTTCTGTGAAATGCGCCCATCAAGAATTTACACTCTTAAAAGGGAGCAAGCTTCAACTTCTTAAAGCAAGGATGTCCCAATTTTGTGGCTGCTGTTCTCCTTCGAACATGGGAGATCGCAAATGGATATGATACAGACATTTAACATTATGAAGAGAATCGACAAAATAGATAGGGAAACTATTCCCATGGGAAAAGAGCCAAGAAGGATGGTCAAGGAGGACTCTCTCTAACTTCTACAGGTGCACAGTAGAGAGCATGCTGACCGGTTGCATCGTTGCTTGGTTCGGCAATTTGAGCGCCCTGGAGAGGAAAAGACTACAAAAAGTAGTAAACACTGCCCAGTCCATCATCGGCTCTGACCTTCCTTCCATCGAGGGGATTTATCGCAGTCGCTGCCTCAAAACGGCTGGCAGTATCATCAAGGACCCACACCATCCTGGCCACACACTCATCTCCCTGCTACCTTCAGGTAGAAGGTACAGGAGCCTGAAGACTGCAACAACCAGGTTCAGGAATAGCTACTTCCCCACAGCCATCAGGCTATTAAACCTGGCTCAGACAAAACTCTGATTATTAATAACCCATTATCTGTTATTTGCACTTTATCCGTTTATTTATCCATGTGTGTATATATTTATATTATGGTATATGGACACACTGATCTGTTTTGTAGTAAATGCCTACTATGTTCTGTGTGCTGAAGCAAAGCAAGAATTTCATTGTCCTATACAGGGACACATGACAATAAACTCACTTGAACTTGAAAGGGGCATGGGCATGAAATGATAGTGATTGGCAAAAACATTAATATGACATGAGAAAAACCTCTCTAGCAGTATGTGGTTTGGATCTGGAATGCAATGCCATGTGGAGTCATAATGGAGATGAATTCAATTGTTATACTTGAAAGGTAACTGGATAAGTATCTCAAAGAAAATAATATGTTTGGGTAGGTGGGGTTGAAACATAGAAACATAGAAATTAGGTGCAGGAGTAGGCCATTCGGCCCTTCGAGCCTGCACCGCCATTCAATATGATCATGGCTGATCATCCAACTCAGTATCCCGTACCTGCCTTCTCTCCATACCCTCTGATCCCCTTAGCCACAAGGGCCACATCTAACTCCCTCTTAAATATAGCCAATGAACTGGCCTCGACTACCCTCTGTGGCAGGGAGTTCCAGAGATTCACCACTCTCTGTGTGAAAAAAGTTCTTCTCATCTCGGTTTTAAAGGATTTCCCCCTTATCCTTAAGCTGTGACCCCTTGTCCTGGACTTCCCCAACATCGGGAGCAATCTTCCTGCATCTAGCCTGTCCAACCCCTTAAGGTTGGGGGGAGTAGGATCAACTGGTTCAAGCTCAATGGGCTGAATGGTCTATGACTGTGATTCCCATTTGGCATTAGTGCCACACACATTATTCCTCAGGGACAAAGATAAGCCTATTTTCTAGACATTTTGAATTAAAAGAAACCAAAAATAAGAAAGAGACAGAATAAATACAATGCAACATGATAATATCTGCAGATAACAACAACATGGACGTTGTAATCGAACCAAAGGTGCCAACTCTATAATTACAGAAGGTAGACAATAAATGCTGGAGTAAGTCAGCAGGTCTGGCAGCATCTCTGGAGAAAAGGAATAGGTGACATTTCGGGTCAGTCAGGGGAAAGGGAAATGAGAGATATAGACGGTGATATAGAAATGAACGAGAGCAGGAGAGCAGGAGGAATCACCGAGAGGGTTCAGTGAGACGATGTTGCAGAACTCTCGTCGGAGAGAGGAGGAGAACTTCTTCAAAGTATGCCCACTTTGAGGAGATTTTACAGTGGAGCAGACAAAATGTGTAGGATGGAACTGCAGATGCTGGTCTAAACCAAACAATTACAGACCAAGTCAAGAACAACATGAAAGTGGGAAGGGCAATGGTTAATGGAAAGTTTTACACAGAGGGTTATGGAAATAAGCCAGACATAGACTGTATGAATGGGGATGGAACAGCTATCAATTGAAGTGGCTCGGGATTCCAAGTAAATCTGGTGTTTCATTGACGCAATCAAAAAAAAAAATCCAGCAAGCTGATGAACCAGGAAGCCAAAGAAGTAGCCAGAAAAAAAGCCAGAAATCTACAAATATTGTGGTCCAAAATTTCTGCTCGCCAACCACAGAAAATAATCGCCTATCCCCTAGACACGGTTTTAGCGTGAATTATTTATTAACAAAGTGGCTCTGACGAAAACACTGGTTTTGGTGGAAAAAATACAACAATTGCACTGAAAAGCTTTGAGCTGATTAAGCCATACTCGCTCCCAGGCTGAACCATTGTCGAAGCGATTAAAGAACTTGAAAGATTTACAAATTTCTCTGACATTAATATCAAAAATAGGTTAAACAAAAAAGACGTACAAAATTAAAAATAAGTACATTCAAGTTCACCCAATTAATGGGTGACACAGTGATGAAGCTACTGGCAGAGCTGCTACCTCACAGTGATAGAGACCCAGATTCGATTGTGAGCTTGTGTGCTGTACACTGGGAGAAGGGGGTCATCTTGGAGAGGAAGGAATCAGGGAATCGTCCACCAAATGTCCGAGGCCTGACAGCAACCTGCATCTTCACCAGGAAACCTGAGTAAGGTGGATTAGGGGGGCCGATGATTAAACCTCGAGCACATTAATAAGAGGTACAACACAGCATGAATAGTTTTATTTCTCAATGCACAACTACAGTGTCGGAGCTCGTAGATGTCTCGTGGCGGCTCATAATGCTAACGGCAGGTACTCGGGAATTGCGGAAACTCGTTAAGTTTTTTCAACAGTGTGAAAAATTCCAAGATTAAAAAAATACTTGTGACCAAGTACCACGAGTTTGATTTTTTTTTAAACTCGGGAGAGCTCTTGGGTAAACTCGTATTGTGGGACAAGGGGCTTAAGTGTATGAGGGCCACCACTGATTGCTCCACAATTATTTATTGCAAATCAATAATAAAGCATAAAAAGATGAGCATCCTTATTTAAAAGGATATAAAAGATGTAACCAAAGCCAACCCAAAAGAATCTCCTCACAGACAAATTTTATTTCTGGGTTGGCATTCGATTGTCAGAGCACAGCCCAAAACAATGCATTTCCACCTCAAATTTACCTACAGTCTAGTTTAGTTTAGAGAAACAGCATAGAAACAGACCCTTTGACCCACCGAAACTGTGCCGACCAGCGATTGTCTTACACTAACACTATCCCACACACACACAAGAGAAAATTTGCAATGTTACCATGCAGATTAACCTACAAACATGTACGCCTTTGCAGTGTGGGAGGAAACCGGAGATCCTGGAGAAAACCCACGCAGGTCACGGGGAGAACGTACAAACCAGACAGCACCCGTAGTCAGGATCGAATCAGGGTCCCTGGCGCTACAAGGCAACAACTCTACCGCTGCGCCACTGTGCCACACTCCCATCTCTTAAATTTCTAAACAGTTATTCACCATGGAACAACGGGAACTTGCTATTTCCCAGAAAATGCTTTTTAAGGAACAACTAAGAAGAACCCATTAACTTTTGTTTGGTAAATCATAATTAGAACGCAGAACAGCACAGCAGAGGAACAGGCCATTCAGCCCACAATGCCCGTGCCTAATATGATGCCAAGGTAAACTAATCTCCCCTGCCTACACGTAATCAAATTGCAATCATAAAATCAGGAATCACATTGAAAGATAGTGAGGTGAATCATAGATTTATTGGTGTAATAATTACTCACTGATACCAAGTTGCAAAAGACCCGCCTTTAGCTTTAAAGCAGCCCTTTTTCTCGGACTTGTCTAGAGGCTGGCTGCACTGCAAGTGGTAAAGACAGGACTCCAAGCTTCTTGACAACATAAGTAGTTTAGTCTGTTCCTTGGGAGTTGTTGCACACAAAATTAAGGGATTAGAACACACACTTGATAGGCCAGAGAGCAATGAAAGGATTAAAACCAAAACGATCAGAGAATTTGCAGGTAAAATTCTTCCTTTGCCTGGAAGAGTGAGGCGCAAACCCCCCCCCCCCCCCCCCCCCAGCATTTTACATCTCCTCACAAGACTTTAAACAAAAACGTTAGACATTTATTTGTTGAAAACTCATACAAAATCTGTCCATAAATAAAAGAGCCATTATATAAGCAAAATTTTGTTTTTAAATCAGGTAACCCGAGTTACTTTAACTTCTGCACATGACAGCAAATGATAACATAAGTATTTTTCCAGGAGACTGCCTGGTGATATGAGAATGGCAGCCTACGCACCAACACATCAACAGATTGTCAAGCAGAGCAAAACAGTACCACCAGTTGCAGAGAAGTGGAACGTGAGAGGTAAATAAGAGGAGCAAGAGAGTGGTTTTCAGTGTCTCTCTGTGACCTTTCAGTGCGTCCATGTGATCTTAACCATTTTTATTCACAAGGATGGTTTAGTTCGGAGATACAACCCGGAAACAAACCCTTCGGCCCACCAAGTACACACCAACCAGCGATCCCCACACATTAACACTATCCTACACACACTGGCGACAATTTACACTTATCCCAAGCCAATTAACCTACAAACCTGTACATCTTTGGAGGGTGGGAGGAAACCAAAGGTCTTGGAGAAAACCCTCGCAGGTCACGGGGAGAATGTACAAACTCCGTACAGCCAGCACTTGTAGTCGGGATCGAACCCAGGTGTCCGGCGCTGCAAGTGCTATAAGACATAAACTCTACCACCGCACCACCATGCTGCCAAGGATGCAAGATGTGACAGTGCTGATTGATACTGGTTTGTACAATGAAATCTATTTCCTCCAAGACAGTCCTGATCACCTGCAGTTTGCCTATCATTTGCCATAGGTCCACAGCAGAGGGCATCTCCTCAGCCCTAAACCCATCATTAGACAATAATGACACCTATGTCAGACTCCTATTTATCAATTACAGCTCCACCATCAACACCCATAATCCCATCCAAACTCATCACCAAACGCCTGGACCTAGGAATCAGCTCCCTCGTCAGCCACTGGATCCTCAACTTTCTGGCCAACAGACCACAATCAGAGAGGATAGGTGACAACACCTCATCCACACCTCATCCACAATCATGGTGCCTACGGAGGGGAGGCTGGCTGGACTATGGTGCCTTCCTCACCTTGGTGCCACTGTGTTATGTTGTGTCGTGGACTTTCAGTGTTTGTGCTTTTTTTTAAATTCTATTTTATCTTTAATATGTTTTATTATTTATTATTATTTATTTATTTTTATTTTTATGATACTGCCTGTAAGGGAAATTCATTTCATTGTCTCTAACTGAGACAATGACAATAAATTTGAATACAATACAAAGAATACAATACAGGCCTCTACTATTCTCCCTAAATACTCATGACTGTGCGGTCAAATATTTTGGCTACTATCTACAAGTTTCTGGAGGGCTGGGTCACGAAAAATGACAAAATGGAGTACAGGATGGAGATAGAGAACTTAGTAACATGGTATCAGTACAACCACCTCACCCTCAATGTCAGCAAGATGATGGAGCTAGTTATTGACTTCAGGAAACATGGCAATGGCGTCAAAGTGGAAACATTTGAGAAAACAAGTTCCTTGGCATAGATATTATCAATGATCTACCGTGTACCAAAACCATTCAAATGACATAGAAACATAGAAAATAGGTGCAGGAGTAGGCCATTCGGCCTTTCGAGCCTGCACCGCCATTCAATATGATCATGGCTGATCATCCAACTCAGTATCCCGTACCTGCCTTCTCTCCATACCCCCTGATCCCTTTAGCCACAAGGGCCACATCTAACTCCCTTTTAAATATAGCCAATGAACTGGCCTCAACTACCTTCTGTGGCAGAGAGTTCCAGAGATTCACCACTCTCTGCGTGAAAAATGTTTTTCTCATCTCGGTCCTAAAGGATTTCCCCTCTATCCTTAAGCTGTGACCCCTTGTCCTGGACTTCTCCAACATCGGGAACAATGTTCCTGCATCTAGCCTGTCCAATCCCTGAAGAATTTTGTAAGTTTCTATAGGATCCCCCCTCAATCTCCTAAATTCTAGCGAGTACAGTCCGAGTCTATCCAGTCTTTCTTCATATGAAAGTCCTGACATCCCAGGAATCAGTCTGGTGAACCTTCTCTGTACTCCCTCTATGGCAAGAATGTCCTTCCTCAGATTTGGAGACCAAAACTGTACGCAATACTCCAGGTGTGGTCCCACCAAGACCCTGTACAACTGCAGTAGAACCTCCCTGCACCTATACTCAAATCCTTTTGCTATGAATGCTAACATACCATTCGCTTTCTTCACTGCCAAGAAGACACACCAACACCTCAACTTCCTCGGGAGACTGAGGAAATTCAGCAAGTCTCCAAAGATTCTTACAAGCCTCAATAGATGCACCATGGCAAGCATACTGTTGGGTTTCGTCACAGCTTGGTTTGGGAACAGCTCTGCCCAAGACTGCAAGAAATTGCAGAGAGTTGTGTGTATAGCCCAGTCCATCACACAGACCAGGCTCCCCACCATTGACTCCATGTACCTTTCACATTGCCTTGAGAATTGATTGATTGATTGAAAGATACAGCATAGAAACTGACCCTTCAGTGCACAGAGTGTAAGCCAACCATCGATCACCCGCTGAGACTAGTTCTATGCTATCCCACATTCGCATCCACTCTTTGCACACTAGGAGGCCAAGTTACCTACAAACCCGCATGTCTTTGGGATGTGGGAGGAAACCCGAGCACCTAGAGGAAACTTACGTGGTCACAGGGAGAACGTGCAAACTCCACACAGACAGCACTTGAGGTCAGGATCGAACAGCTCCACCAGCTTCGCCACAGTGCCACTCACATTAATTCAAGACAAGAATAGCACACAAAGCAATGCTTTTCACTGTACCTCACTACACGTGATGATAATAAACATAAACCTAAACTTACTAACCACGTAACCTCGACCATCAAGAAGAACACTTTTTTAATGCGCTGTCAGAGTAGACAAGATGAGTTCCTGTGGTGAGTTTGGTCAATGGCACACAATGAAACCACTGTGCTCCAGTGGTGGAGGGATTGAATATTTCAGCTTGATGGATAGGTTGCCTATCAAACAGGCCGTTTGCCTTGGACGATCTTCCCTTTCTAAAAGTTCAGGAAAGTGCAGAGTATTCCTCTGTGCTTTGTAAATGGAGGGAAAACATTGGGGTGTCAAGAGACAAGTCACTCATCACAGGATACTCAGACTCTGACCTGCCCATGCAGCAGCTGTATTTATGTAGCTGGCTCAAATTACTCTCTGATGTGTGATGACACTCAGGATCCAGATAGTGGGTGCCTCAGACATTCAGTAGCATTGCCATGCTAAGGGTGGGTGGTCAGATTCTCTTGTTGGAGGTGGCAGTTGTGTGGCATGAATGTCAGTCACAACCCCATGCCTTAAGGTTGCCCAGATCTTACTGCATTTAGGCATGGACTGCAATATTTTCAATGTCAGTGAAATAAACATTGGACAAAATATGGAACAATGTGCTTCAGACGACTAGAAAAAACAGAATATTTATTTACGTGTTTAATTGCCACACGCCATGGGATCCTAAACAATGAACAAGAAGGGTCCCCAGAAACGTCACTCATTCTTTTTCTCCAGAGATGCTGCCTGACCCGCTCAGTTACTGCAGCACATTGCGTCTATCTTCAGTGTAAACCAGCATCTGCTGTTCCTTTCGACACATTGAAATTCTCACTTGCTGCAGCTTTACAGACACAATAAATGCAACTACATGACAAATGCACATACAATAAATTATCAGTTACTCTAGGTAAACTAGACCAATATACTGAAAGCCAAAGTATGTCATGCAACATACAAATTTCCATCATAATTTGGCACTGAGGTAGAGTTGTCGTTATGGTTGTGCAGGGTGGCTTAAAAGCCTGATGATTGAAGGGAAGAAGCTGTTCTTGAATCTAGAGGTAATGGTTCTCAGTATCCTGTATATTCCTATTAGCAGCAGCAAGATGAGTGTGAGATGATGTTAGCTGCCTTCTTAGGGCAACAATTCCTGTAGATCAGGGGTTCCCAAACCTTTTTCGTCCCGTATACCCCAGGCAACTTTAACAGCACATAACAATGTTATTTCGCTTATTTATAAACAACTAATGATGAGCAGATCCAATGAGAAAAAATATGTACAAATCCAGAATCAAATTTACCCCCTGGGAGGGGCGAAACTAACCCCCTGGGGGTAAATTTATCCCTGGTTGCAAACCCTTGCTGTAGATCCTTTCAATAGTGGGGAGGTCAATACTGAAGAAGGGTCTCGACCCAAAATGTCACCCATTCCATCTCTCCAGAGATGCTGCCTGTCCCGCTGAGTTATTCCAGCTTTTTGTGTCTATCTTCGGTTTAAACCAGCATCTGCAGTTACTTCTTACACAGGTCGATACCCATGACGGATTAGGCAATATGCAACACTTTCAGCAGCCTCCTTTGTTCTTGGGCGTTCGATTACCAAACCAGGCTGTGATGCAAGCAATCAGTATGCTCCCTGCCATACACTTGGATAAGTTTGATAGTGTATTTGGCAACATGCTGAATCTCCTGAAACTTCTGAGGAAGTCGAGGCTTTGGTGAATTTCAATGTGCTGGGAACATTGTTGCTTTACATTGGATTATAGTGGATGATAATAGGTCTCCACTGAGACAACACACAGAGTGTTTAATAAGAGTGCTTAATAATAGACATACTTTCTTAAATTATACTCAAGGTATTTATTCTGAGGCAGGAAAATAATTTCAGATGTCCGAGGGTTAATTGCAGTTCTTAACAATATAAAAATTGTAGACACGGATAGTCTAACTCTTGCTTTGCATTAATTTGGTCAAAATCTCAGTTCAGTTTTGGTCAGCCCAATTCAAATAAATAAAGTTGACACACTCCTCCCATATGTATAGTATTTGTCTGTCCTTGCTAAAGGGGCTGCCCCACTGCGGCGACCTAATCCCCGAGTTCAGAAGAGTTCGTCCTCGACTCATACTCGCAGCATGGTCGACACGAGGTCCTAGGAGGTCTTTGTAACTCTCCTTCATGCTCGAGAGTAGTCCCCATGTACTCGAGGCCTCAGCTAGGTCGCGGCGTATTTTTCAACATGCTGAAAGATGCCCGCGAATAAAAAAAGGTCGCCATGGAAAAAATAAATAAATAAATAGATATTTTTTTACTCTTGGGTTTAGTCGAAGGAGGTCGTAGTGGGTCGGCATGTTATTCGTAGGTAATCGAGGGTAGTCGAAGGTAGTCGAAGGGAGGTCGAAGGAGGTCGGCTTCACTCTCCACTATTCGGTGTACAATTTTCCCAAAGCTAGTCGAAGCTAGTCTTCAACATAGTCGCAGGAGGTTGAAGGAGGTCTTCTACATTGTCAAAGGAGGTCTTCAATATGACACTTTTTCAAACTCTCCTAAACTCGCCAATTAGGTCGCCGCAGTGGGACAGGCCCTTAAGGGGGCAGGTTCTTGTCGGTATATACATTAATTATTGTTGGGTGCTCAGTCACTAATCCCAACACAACTCTGCTTTCTTCAGGCCCTTTCAGGACACAAGCTGTGGCAAAATTAACACCAAGGGGATTCTTGCTGAGACAGATGTTGGTGCACAAACAATAATCTTCTGTTATCTGTAGAGAAGCTGATATGTGGAATATTTCATGGCAATGGCTATCACTATTATGTTAGGTAAAAACATTACAAGTGATTTCTTAACATTTGTAAGTGGGCAATTTGTACACTTAGAGAAAAAGGGTAGAGTTTTTGCTTTGTTTCAACTGGGAAATTGCACCCAAGGAGCTCTGAAAATTAAACCGGCTGGGTTAAGTTTCAATTCTCTGCAACAATTCTGATGCCTCATCAAAATATAACATCTTCAGCGAACCAGCAAACTCAGATAGCATTAGAAAATAACTGCTTTTTTTTTTTTGACATTCCATGTAAAAGTATTCTTAAATACATTCGGGTGTGGTAATCTGATGCGGTTTTATTAATATTATAGCAAAAGAGATGATTGTGGTCTGAAGAAGCCTCCTGACCCAAAACGTCACCTGTCCATGCTCCTCGGAGATGCCCGGGTTTTGAGCAAATGATCTTTAAGTACAATAAAGACATAGGTCAATTTTAACAGTGGACCTGCCTTTGCCGAGAGTTAACTCCCAAGGTAGTCAGTGCTCATAAATCAGTTTCTTCATAAGTCACATATTATTTGACTTGACGAGCATTGAAAAAATGCCTACTTTTGCATGAAAAAATTAATGCAATTTCTGGGACTATCACAAACATGTGAAATGATAGTATGGAAAGAAAATGCTGATGCTGATTTACACTGAAGATAGCCACAAAATGCTGGAGTAACTCAGCAGGACAGGCGGCATCTCCGGATAGAAGGAATGGGTGACGATTCAGGTCGAGACCCTTCTTCAGACTGAGGACAGGTCTCGACACGAAACGTCACCCATTCCTTCCATCCAGAGATGCTGCCTGGCCCGCTGAGTTACTCCAGAATTTTGTGTCTATCTTCATGTGGAATGATAGGATTGATAGCGTGCCGAAGGACTCAATACTGGAGCAGTATTTATTCATTCACATGTTTAATCGATAATGTTTTATTATTAATGTTTAATGGTTTATGTGTCATTCCTAATTGTCACTGTATGTCATGTTGTCACTTGCGGGCGGAGCACCAAGGCAAATTCCTTGTAGGTGAATATACTTGGCCAATAAACTGATTCATTCATTCATTCAAAAAGCAAAGTGCTAGAGAAACACAGCGGATCAGGCAACATCTGTGGAGGGAATGGATAAATTATGTTTTGGATCAGGACCTTTAATCTGTTCAGTGCTGGATATTGTTTCACAATATCAATTAACAATTTATATTATGGGATATAAAGCCTTAATAGAGGTTTTGCTGGTGACTCAGATAGACATCCATGTTAACTGCGTTTGTAGAAGTATCAAACATAAAGACCTATTAGAAATCTGCTGCGTTGCAATCCAATGCAAGGCCATCTATTTTGGACATACAAAGAATGAGGCAAATTTGTTTGTAATTGGTGGAAAGTCATAAACAATGGGAATAATAGAGTCTGAAGTAGCCTCATACACAGATCATTAAGATATCAAGAACATGTTCAAAAATAATTGGCATTGGCTTATTATTGCCATGTATACTCGAGACACAGTGAAAATATCATCCCTTAGAATCTGAAGACTAGAATACAAGAAAAGTAGAAGTTGTACTGCATCTACATTAATACCTATTTAAACCATATCTGGACTACACATTTCATCTGGAGTACAGGAGCTGTTTTGGGCAAGGATGAGGAATTACATATTAGCCTTAGAGAATGTCTATTAGAAACAATGAGGATGGCAACAAGATTGCAAAGATTAAATTCAAAGAACAATTACAAAATATACAGTTGTACATCTTGGAATTTAAAGTTGATCTCATTAAAATCTTCAAGGTAGCAAGGTGAACTGGTAAGGTAAAAAAAGACGTAATGTGCTGGAGTAACTCAACAGGTCAGGCAGCATCTCTGGAGAACATGGAGAGGTGATGCTTCTGGTCGAGACCCTTCTTCAGACTGGTACGGTAGATAGAGAGTGCGATGAATTTACTCACCTAAACACAGGCAAATGCTCTACCTTAAGAGGTTACCGATAGAACTGACTATTTTAAGAATAAACAGAGAAATTGTGTGAGCTGCCAGCGTACATTGGTTTTCAAGGTGAAAATCGGTGGTTAGTGTGTTAGTTTTTCAGCAGAAGTATTTCTGATATTTCTGTGGTGGTTTTAACATTTTAAATATCAGTCCTTAATCTTGTACCTGATTGGGGAGACAATGTAAAACTATGATGCACCAGTATGACCATGCAAACTTGCTATAGCAGGCTATGCATTGTGTGCTCATCAGACCATGTCTTTACTTTAATGGAAAGGAACTTTCTAGATTGGGGAACCCAGACTATAACTCACTCCATGGCACATGTAAGACATATACATAACACCACCATAAATGTTACTTGTTTCTACATAAAAACAATCAAGTTTAACCTCTGTTTCATTGTGCAAGTAGTGAATTAAATTAGCTGAGCTGACACCAGCAGCAGAGATCATTGGGTTATTACAATGGCAGTAAATCAGCTGTCTGCATTGCAACAAACGATGGCTACATGCCAATGATTACTGAATAAAACAGAGCTTCCGAGTGTTCAGTACTGCAGCCCTAACAGCATACACCAAAAAAATCTAGAAATAGTCAAAGGCACACACAGTACAGAAACAGACCCTTTGTCTAACCGAGTTTGTGCTGACCACAAACTCAATGCATTTGTGATCT
Source organism: Amblyraja radiata (assembly GCF_010909765.2). Taxonomy (NCBI): domain Eukaryota; kingdom Metazoa; phylum Chordata; class Chondrichthyes; order Rajiformes; family Rajidae; genus Amblyraja; species Amblyraja radiata. The sequence continues at coordinate 89,898,873 of NC_045961.1, read as the reverse complement.
CATTTTAGTTCCACAATCAAATCAAGTCAAGTTTATTGTCTTGTCAAGAGTCAAGAGTGTATTATTGTCATATGCCACAAAACAGAACAATTAAATTCTTATTTGCAGCAGCATAATAGATAAGTAAACAAATTACTCTGTAAAACGTTTAATAAACAACAAAAAAAGACCCATGTACTCAAGAGAAGGGGATTCTCAGGCTTGGGGGGCTGTAAAGGCTCAGACAGAGTTTGGCAGCTCTTTGGATGTCAGGAGAAATCAAGGGTGACGGTGACCATGAAGGTAAAGAGGCACTGAGGTAGAAGATGAGTGATGACTTTGGTGAATGGTGTAGCAGGCTTGAAGGAATAAGGTGTGTGGCCTATTCCTTCTCCTATTTATGTTCTCCTTAGCTTCCCCAATTTGGCTGGCCAGCTACAAGAGTCAAGAGTGTTTTATTGTCATATGTCCCAGATGGGACAATGACATTCTTACTTGCTGCAGTACAACAGAATATGTGAATGTTCCCTGGGGTGGAGAATTTCAATTCAATTATGAGGAGAAGCTGGTTATAAGGCAGTGTCTGTTTCACCAGGAGTTGCTTGAGGCCTCTATAACCAGAGCAGGGGCCTCTATAACCAGAGGTCATAGATTTGAGATAATGGCTTTGATATTTAGAGGCCCCTTCAAAAACTTTTTCACAAGGGGAATGGTTGAAATATGGAAAACACTGCTGGAAGGAATGGAGGCGGCAAGTAATCTCACCAATTTGTTTTGGATGGGCACTTGAAATGCATAGCATCGAAGGCCAGGGGAAGAATGCAGGAAAATGGCGACATAGGGATTTTGCCCGCTCCAGCCCAATAATTCTCCAGATCCACCAGGAAAATAACAGTCTCTAAATCAAGTTCTGTGTCTGGTGTGGTGTAATATGCACTTGTTTTTTCAGAAGGATAGGGCAACGAAAAAGCAAGATGGCCAAATTGTCATTAAAAAGATCCGACTTTTCCTTTTCACAGAGAATGAATGTAAACATAATCTGATGCAATTCAGTGATTGGGGGGGGGGGGGGGGGGGGAGGTGGGAAGTAGCAAGCAACCCCCAGGGGGCTCTTCAAACCTGAAGAGGACTGCCGATGTTCTATTGGAATTCTGCCCTGTCATGGATCTCTCTGAAGAGACGGCAATGAATCTGATGTCGCTTGCAGGCAATGTTTGGGATAGAAAACCCAGACCTCTAGGAATTTGCACTGATTCAGCCAAAGAGGATTCATGATCGTTTAGACATTTTCCAGAGCATCTGCATCGAGGCAGATCATGAAAACAACACCATCTGTTTTCCTGTTACTCATGTGGAACACCAGTCAGCATTGTCAATGGTCACCTTCTTGCAGAATCCAATGTGCACCTTTAAGTTTTTCTTCAGAGTGCTGGTTAAACTGGTGTGCCCTTGACAACATTACCACAAAATCTTGGCAAGTGTGCGGCATTAACAATGGGCTTATTATATCATCACCATCAACTGCCACAGCGGTTGAAGTCCATCAGTGACGTTATCCCCAATTTCAATCATAAAATTCGCAAATGCACCTCCTTAACTAGACATTGCCAAAAATTTAATATGCACAACCTGTTACGTTCCCGTAATCCAAAGAATTTTGTAAGCCCTTTGCTCAAATCTAAGGCGCAATGAAGTCACCGAGCTTATGAGAGCCTTAGAACGTGAGGGAGTGTTCAATAATAATGTAACTAAAACTGGCAATCTAATTCAATCAGCAATTTGCAAAGAAAGATGTTGTGCGAACATATATTACATGTTCATTAACTTCACCAGAACTTTGCAACCTCTTCATCCAGTTTCCAGCTGAGATATTGCAATCCCTCATTCAGGCGATAACCAAGAAACGTCTGGACTACTCCAGTAAAGAATACCAGCTGAAAATTATCTAGATGGAGTTTACTTATTTTACCCATTAAAACAGATGTCACAGCTCCCTGATGAAGTTTGAAATTTTCCCCTCTCTTCACTGAATTACATCAGATTATTTTTACATAAAATTTCCATGAAAAGCTCAGGTCAGATGTTTTCAATGACATTTTGCCTACCTTTCTCATTTCACAATGCCCGTTGGCAAGAGGATGTATCAACACCTCCAGATATGCCAGCATATCATATGGTGTTTGTGGGTCCAGGAAAAGTCAGCCGGCTCTTGATCAGCCTTATATGTTCTGTCATTGGGCCTTGTTGAAGACAAGATATACTGCTCTCTATTTTGTGTAGGAAGGAACTGCAGATGCTGGTTTACACCAAAGGTAGACACAAAATACTGGAGTAACTCAGCGGGACAGGCAGACTCCTGAAGAAGGGCCTCGATCCGAAACGCCACCCATTCCTTCTCTCCAGTGATGGTGCCTGTCCTGCTGAGTTATTGCAGCATTTTATGTCTATCTTCTGCTCCCTATTTTGATGGATCATTCGAGCATCAACAGGCTAATTTCAAGCAAACTCATCGCTTAAGCTGCTCCATTCCCATTTCCCGAAATCAGCCACTGGCACGGTTTCTTATAAAATGCAACACTCCCCAGGCATTAAAATGATGAAGTGCATTTAGGATGCTGACCTTTTGAACTAAGCCTTTCTATGAGGAACCCACTGAGCTGTCAGTAATGAAACAGAAGACTGGCCAGGCCTTTTATTACAGTACAGATGGCAAAGCACAGGATTCCTTCCACCCATTAGACCCGATTGTGATATTGATTGCCCTGTAGATGTAAAAAAAGCAGCAAATCACTTCCTTTTCCAAATGAATTCAGATTATACAGGCACCACTAAAATTTCATAGAATAAAATAAACGGAATGCAGTGAAGCATCCTTTCAATGTGCACAAAATAAATAGAAATAAAAAAAATAAAAACAAAGAAAGAAAAATATAATAATATTTACCCTGCAGATCAACATGAAATTAGCTTTTCCCCAACTAGTCGGAAGAAGGGTCTGAACCCGAAACGTCCTTCTCTGCCACAGGAGGTAGTTGAGACCAGTTCATTGGCTATATTTAAGAGGGAGTTAGGTGTGGCCCTTGTGGCTAAAGGGATCAGGGGGTATGGAGAGAAGACAGGGATGGGATACTGAGTTGGATGATCAGCCATGATCATATTGAATAGCGGTGCAGGCTCGAAGGGTCGAATGGCCTACTCCTGCACCTATTTTCTATGTTTCTATGTTCCTTTTCTCCAGAGATTCTGCCTGTCCCGCTGAGTTAGCCCAACCCCCCCCACCGCCTGAGTGTTCCGGTTTCCTCCCACACTCCAAAGATGTACAGGTTTGTAGGTCAATTTGTCTTTGGTAAATTATCCATATTGTGTAAGATAGAGTTAATGTACAGGGATCGATGTTCGGCGCGGACTCAGTCAGCCGAAGGGCCCTTTTCCAGACTTATCTCTAAACTAAAACTAAAGTCTACCATCTGCCGCCCTGTGTTCATGCCTATTGGAGCCACCACTTTAATAATGGATTTTTTGGCAACATGAGCAAAAATGGCTGGGTCACACTAACTGAAGTATGCCTTAAAACCACAAGGGCTGTACTCAATGATAGTGGTTTCACACATTGAAAACAGCATGGAATTAATGTGCAATACAATTATTTGGCAAGAACTGGCGTGAAATTTACAGAAAGAAGTTGAACTCACCATCATATGGATGAGGGGTTGTGTCCAAGTCCCTCTGCAGCCTATTTCCATCTTCAACGCACTCCAGCCCTACACCCTTCTATAATTACACTCTTCCATCTCTGACCAAAGACCACCCCACACCTCTTCACCTCATCAACAAAAGCTTTGCCTTCAGTGTCGCTGTCTGCACTGTGGATCCCTCTCCTTAAATCCCTGCACCTCCCCAATTACCATAAAACCCATTTAAGGTTCTTTAGATCACCAAAACGTTTTAAACAAGCCTCGGTATATCCTTCACGCAGTGGTATTATATTTGTCAATTATATCACTGTGAAATTCCTTGGTGTGTTTTTCTGCAATAAAGCTACTAAATAAATACAAGTCATTGCTGCTGCGCATATTTCAGCATTCACTGTTATTATTTTAGATTTTCAGTCTTTGGAGATTTGCATCTCCAAAGATTATTCAGTACTGTGCGATTTTCAGTCATTTTCTGATTTTACACTATCAAACAAAAATGTACATGGGTCCATAGTCAGGCAATCTGCAGCCAACCTGGATGAGTTGGTCACTGTCGCGATTGACTTCATAAGCATCTCTTCTCATTGAGGAGTGCCTGCTGAAGAAGAAAATCTAAGCGTTTCCCCAACCAGAAACTACAGATGAACCATGAGGTACATTCCCAGGTGAAGGCCAAGACCACTGCATACAAGACAAAGAACACGAGTGGTACAAGCATTGATCGTGAAGATCGACAGTGAAGATCGCTATGATCTTCGCAAAATTATACAGAATGCCAAGAGACCATACCAGGACACACTTGAGACCAGTGTAATCAGATTGTGGCAAGGCTGGAATATTATAAATGGCTGTGAAGCGGTCAAGCGTGATAGCTGGTGATAGTGTGGCCCTCCTGATGAACTTAACGCATTCTATGTTCACTTTGAATCAATGTGCAAAACAATTATTTGGCAAGAACTGGAGTGAAATTTGCAGTTCAAAAAATTCAAAAAAGTTCAAAAACACCATCAACTAGATGAGGGCTGTTGCCCAAATCTGTCTGCAACCTCCCTAAGTACACTTCACGCTGCCTCGGCAAGGCCACCAACATAATCAAGGACGCGTCTCATCCTGGTTACTTCCTCTTTACCTCTTGCCAGATGGAAGAGAGGAGAAGAAGTTTGAAATCTCATGCCTCCAGATTCAGGGAGAGTTTTTTCCCAGCGGTTATCAGGCAACTATCAGGCTGTTATCAGGCAACTATCACCAGCTACAGAGCAGTCCTGACCTTTAAACTACCTCATTGGAGACCTTCAAACTATCTTCAATCAAACTTTATCTTATACTAAATGATATTCCCTTTATCCTGTATCTGTACACTGTGGACGGCTTGATTGTAATGATATAAGGTCTTTTTGCTGACTGTATAGCATGCTATAAAGAAGCTTTTCACTGTACCTCGGTACATTAGACAATAATAATAAACTGAACTATGGGTACACTGTTTAATAAAAAAAACACAACAGTGAAATATGCTTTCATGATGGAGTTGAATGTAAGAGTAGCTTTACATCTGTTCATATGTTTAAAACATCTTCATAATAAATATCCACAAGATACTGTAAAGGTCTTCTACCAATCCATCCCAATGTACAATGCTGCCCCAGACAATAAAGGTCCACAACAAGACCCTGCAAAGGATGGACCGCTGCCCGCACCACATTAGCCACTTTCCATCTAGCTAGACACAGATGATGACATTCACCAAATCCTTCAATGCTCCAGCACAATCAATGGCTATCAGGACAAGAGCATTTGAATATCAAGACTGCAAAGACAGCACAAAACACCAATAATTTCCAATTTGTTCTATGAATTAACTCATGATTTAACAGACAGCAGCAATCCCTGCCTCCCTGCACTGGAGAATACCACCAAAACTGCACTTGCACAATCCTCCAAATCCACTGGCAGGATAAGCTAACAAAAATCAGGAACTTTCGGGATGAACCTCAAGTCATAAAGAGACATAGAGTGATACAGTGGCAGATGCGGGGTCCGCATTGACCTCATCACCCTCTCAGAAGCCACAGAATTGGAGTGGAAGCAACCAGTTGTGGGTCATAAGCCCTGGCCAGTTCCATCTCACTGGTGCAGAGTGGAAAATAAATACTTTGCCCAGCTTACAAACCTAATATTTTTTAATGAAAGCTCATCAATTAAATATTAACTCAATGTATGATTTATTGGTCAAAATGTTAACGATTCTGTATATGAAAAATCTATATTTTCCTTGATCTATATAATATGACACAGGGAATCTTACAGCTAAGGAGAGAATGCATTCAGTATATAAAACTTTGGACCATCATTACACCTACAAAAACATTGCATTAAGAGCCAAGATCCCAATCACTGTGAGATACAAAACAGTGTTAAATGTAATACAAGGAAATACTCATGTTGGCTAATGCAGCAAATGTTATCTGTGATGGGTGCCAGTGAACGAACTGTTGAGTACACCAGTCCCAGTGCAGCATCTTATCTTCAACCCTTTACTTTCAATGAGTCATCAGGCACTCGCGAGCTTGACCTTATCAGCAATGCAGCAGGCACACGGCTTCCAGACCTCATCCACACGCTGGAGGACTATCATCATTCACAAATCAGCAACTGGTACTAATAAAAGAAAATCGGATTCCAACTGTATTTACTGGGAGCCTGGGCAAAGCTGTGCCTTTATTCCTTGGAGCGCAGGTGGATTTTGGGGGGGGGGGTGATCTTTTAGAAGTATACAAGAACATGAGAGGAATAGATAGGGTGGGGGGGGAGAAGATTTAATAGGAACCCGAGGGCAACTTTTTTTTTTTACACATAGGGTGGTGGGTATATGGAACGAGCTGCCAGAGGTGGCAGTTTTTTTTCAATACAATACAATATGGTTTTATTCGTCACATTGTACATAAAGTGCAAGTGAAATGAATTTTCCAGCAGCGGTACAATTATAAAGAACACACAATACACAATAAAAAATTAACACAGACACCCACCACAGCATTCATCACTGTGGTGGAAGGCACAAAATTTGGCCAGTCCTCCTCCATTTTCCCCCGTGGTCGGGACCTCAACCCTCCGCAGCCATCGCTGCGGGCGTCCAGATGTGCAGACAGGTGAAAGTCCAGGTAAGTCCAGAGTCGGCTCTTCCCCACCGGAGACCGCGGCTTCAGGCTGGTGTAGGCCGCAGGCCGGCGGTCGAAGATTTAAAGTCCCCGCCGCGCCGCAGCCAGAAGCACCGCAGACCGCAGGGCCGGCAGTTGATACCGCTACTATCAGATGGGACATGTTAGTCAGCATGAGCAAGTTGGGCCGGAAGGCCTGTTTCAACGATGTACAACTCTATGAAAATCAGGGTAAGTTCCATGGCCTGAACACTAGACATGTTCAGTACAAAGGTAGGTCTGTTTCTTCATTTTCCAGATTTCAGACTACACAGATGCCATACAAGCATTAAAAAAAAGAAAATATGAAAGCATTACATCTAGAAATATATCATGATTCACAAAATTGACTCAATTGGCAAAGGCCCTACTGTGGAGCTACATTATTATGGGCACCATGCCTCCGATTACCATCTGCAGTGTTACAGTGTGTTTTCGCAGTGTTATTCCTCCACCCGTAGAAACGAACAGAAATTAAGGACTTTCCATTTCTGTCAATACGCCCTTAATGAATCCTACAGCAATGTCCCCATCCCTTCAAAACTCCATTGTGCATTTCCAGACTTTGACCTGAGATACAGGAGGATAGTGGACAAAGGAAAATAATTCCCTTTGACTCACAACTATATCCACACTGCTCTAGTCTGACCTGTTAAATTCTCCTTTCACCTGGGCAATGTCTGAAATAACTGCTTTTCTTTGCTCTCATGACACTAAATCAGTGAGCATAAGGAGACGGCAGACCTAACTTATCCCTCTCCCTGCATGTTATGTGAGAGCAGTGCGTTAGGTGATCACAGGCTACATTTCTATTACACATTGCAGAGCTTGCCGAGTAACTCTACCTACTAATAGTTACCCTGGCTCCAGCAGTAAGAATGGGAGCAACCAGGCTTTACAGAAGCATATTCAATAGAAGAATGGTATAGGGCATAAGTGAAGAGAGAGATTAATTGAGATGCACAGGTGAAGAATCCAACTAACATAATGAGCTTGTTAATGGAATGGTGTCAATTCCACAAGAGCTTCATCAGAGAAACGGCTTAATAATGTAATCTCTCATTTCAAAATATATTTTAGTGAAAATGTATCATATTTAAAGTAAAGCAATAATTAATATTCAGAACCTTACAAGTTACTTACAAAAACACCGAGGGAGTGCAGTGTAGGTTTACAAGAATTCCCAGGATGGCGAGACTGTCACATGCTGAGAGAATGGAGTGGCTGGGTTTGTGTACTCTGGAGTTTAGAAGGATGAGAGGCAGTCTTATTGAAAGGTATAAGATTATTAAGGGTTTGGACATGCTAGAGGCAGGAAACATGTTCCCGAAGTTGGGGGAACATGTCCAGAACCAGGGGCCACAGTTTAAGAATATGGAGTAAGCCATTTAGAACGGAGACGAGGAAGCACTTTTTCTCAGAGAGAGTTGGGAGTCTGTGGAATTCTCTGCCTCAGAGGGCGGTGGAGGCCGATTCTCTGGATACTTTCAAGAGAGAGCTAGACAGGGCTCTTAAAGATAGCGGAGTCAGGGGATATGGGGAGAAGGCAGGAATGGGGTACTGATTGTGGATGATCAGCCATGATCACTTTGAATGGCGGTGCTGGCTCGAAGGGCCAAATGGCATACTCCTGCATCTATTGTCTACTGTCTAATATGTAAGAAGGGACTGCAGATGCTGGTTTACACCAAAGATAGACGCAAAATGCTGGAGTAATTCCGTGGGATAGGCAGCATCTCTGGAGAGAAAGAATGGGTGATGTTTCGGGTCGTGACCCTTCTTCAGACTGGAATGGTGTCGTTTGGGGTCGAAACCCTTCGACCCGAAACGTCACCCATTCCTTCTATCCAGAGATGTTGCCTGCCCCGCTGAGTTACTCCAGTATTTTGTGGCAAGTTCCATATTGTTGTCCTTTGACAAACCCTGCAACTGAAAGATTCTCATAGAAGCCTCTGGTTCATCTTTTGAAGTAAGTCTCCATTGGTCAAGGTCTAGATAAATTCTGAAGTTTGAGCTTGTGTACAGGCACCATATCCCTCAAGCAAGGAAGACAATGAAGAGAGCATTATGCCCAAAAAGGAAACAGTTTTCGGTGTTCATATTCTTTCATGTCCAGGTTGGATATTCTGTGCAATTAACGGGATAGCAAGTTTTGAGAACTTCTCCATAATTTAGATTTTGAATCATTGCATTTCTTCATTGCATCCCAGCACCTAGGTCAGGAGACCACCTACCGGGAATCTTTCTCCCATGGTAGGGGAAGCAAGAGGTTATCGGTCTAACATGAGAGGGTGGTCAATTTACAAGCTCAATTCTGCTCACTCATGAGGTAAGGAGCTGCCGAAATAATAATTTAGAAATATTACAAACATACAACACATAGAATTGATGGTGCATGAACAATTCTAGGAAACCAGGTTGAAAATATAGGCCTCATCTGATGGTTCTTAGCTGCTAACTGACGACGGGTGCTGTTTGTGTGGAGTTTGTACGTTCTCCCTGTGACTGGGTGGGTTTACTCCGTCCGGGTGCTCTGATTTCCTCCCACATTCCAAAAACTTGCAGGCTTAATTGGCCTCGATAATTTTATAGAAACATATAAAATTGGTCTCCAAATTTGAGGAAGGACATCCGTGTAATTGAGGCAGTGCAGCGTAGGTTCACGAAATTGATCCCTGGGATGGCGGGACTGTCATATGAGGAAAGATTGAAAAGACTAGGCTTGTATTCACTGGAGTTTAGAAGGATGAGGGGAATCTTATAGAAACATATAAAATTATAAAAGGACTGGACAAGCTAGATGCAGGAAAAATGTTCCCAATGTTGGGAGAGTCCAGAACCAGGGGCCCCAGTCTAAGAATAAAGGGGTGAGATGAGAAAAAAACGTTTTCACCCAGAGAGTTGTGAATTTGTGGAATTCCCTGCCACAGAAGGCAGTAGAGGCCAATTCACTGGATGAATTTAAAAGAGTTAGATAGAGCTCAAGGGATATGAGGAGAAGGCAGGCATGGGTTACTGATTGTGGATGATCAGCCACAATGAATGGTGGTGCTGGGTCGAAGGGCCGAATGGGGTCCTCCTGCACCTATTTTCTATGTTTCTATGTTTCTAAATTGCCACTAGTATGTAAGATGCAAAACTGGAGTAACATAGAACTAGTGTAGGTATGATCGATGGTTGGGGTGGATTCTGTGGGCCGAAGGACCTGTTTCCATGCTGTATCTTTAAACTACTAAAACGCATTAATGTATGATTGTAATACAGTGTCGTCTAAAGTATAAAGTCTGGGATCATTGTCATTCTTTATGCCTGAAGAGTGCACTGATCCCACTAAAACAAAATGTACATTCCAAGAAATCAAGTCATGCTTGTCACGGCAAGTTGGTTCATTTCATGGTGATATGAAACTTAAATGTAGATGCTGTATACTGTTCGAAAGCCCTCTCTCCTCCCCATCTGTTAGCCAAGCTATGGTAGTTTTGCTCTAATCAGCAATGATTGTTACTTTCTGTCAAAGGAGGCATTAACCTGGCAAAGTCTACTATCTCATGATCTCACACTTTACCAATCTATCCCAGCGCAGAGTAAAAGCAGACATCAAGGAACATTCCCTCACCTCCCACAATCACACCAGTCGTAACACATTATGCGTAACAATCAGGGAAAGCTTACTGGTGCATGATCCTTTTCCCATTGTAACCTGACATGCAGGACTGTTTGGACAGAGGGGATGAAGTAACCGTCTCTTTGATGCCTTTCAATGTGTCTCTAAGCTGCTGATCAAGTTTACAAGAAGATCATAGTACAAAACTTCTGTGCCTTCACTCCCACCGATATTCCAGCATGGATGATTTCTCATGCTAGGATGGACAGGCAGCTACTAATTGCTGTTACAGAGCACTAACAACGGTTAGAGAGAGTCCTGCTTTGTACCTTTGCAATGGAGAGTGTCAGTGTCTGAGAGAACAGTATTTCAGTATATGAACTCTGAAAGGGAATTGTGTGGCGATATCAAGCCATCCATTTCAGGAGGGAACAGTGGGAAGCAAAAAACAGCAGCTCATCCATCTCTGAGAGCAAACTGCACACCATTGGGACAGGGATATCAGAAAACGGTCAGTGCATGCATATAGAAAATAAATATAATACTTACAACTTATCAAAAAGGATGTGTTGAAATGTACAATGGAAATGAGCAGAAACGTGACCAGTTTTGCCTCCAAAGGGTTGAAATACAAGTTTGTGAAAGAACTTTGTTTTTTATTGTGTTCATTGTTATGCCTATCCGGGTACAACACAATGTTTCAGCTTTACACTCAGCTACCTTTTCAGTAAAATAGGCAAATGAAAGAAAATGTAACATCTTGTGAATAAGAAGGGATATTGTTGTAAAGAATATTGGGCAGCCATGCTTCTAATTAAACATTCTGGCATCTTCATTTTCTCATTCATTCACAAACACAGGAGGTGGAAGTGAATGATGACAGTGTTCCTCTCCCTGCACTGATACATGAGGCTCAATGCAAAGTTGAGAAACAACACCTCATCTTCCATCTGGGCACTTTGCCACCTTCCGGACACTATATCAAATTCTACAACTTTAGGTAACGCACTCTCTTTCTATCTGTATCAGGACTGTCAATTTCTGCCTCCCATCATTAAAAAAATAATAATATTTGTAATGTCTGGCCTGCTGGGAATATCCCACATTATATGAAAGGCACAAAACTTTAGACTACTTCGGCAGAACAGGTAGCATCCCTGGAGAACACGGATAGGTGATGTTTCCGGTTGGAACCCTGGGAAGAAGGATGCCAACCCAAAACATCTCCTATCCACATTCTCTAGGAATGCTGCCGACCCACTGAGTTACTCCAGTATTTTGTCTTTCCTTGGCAAACCAGCATCTGCAGTTCCTTGTTTTGACAATTTCTACAATGATGTGCTTGGAACTGCTCCCATTAACCCATTTGATCTATCGGAGATTTTCCCTTTATCCTATCCATCCCTCCCCCATCTTCTGTTACTGAAATGCAACTCGTTTTCCCTCTGTTCCAGTTCTGACACATTACGCCGTTTCACTTTCCACAGGTGTTGCCTGACCCAATGAGTGCATTTACTGTTTTTATTTCAGTTTTCCAGTATATGCCTTTTTAATGTTTTCATGTTTCCAAATACAGGTTCGCTCCCTCCCCTGGGAACGGAGCATTCCCATTGCTGAGCCAAAGGCACCAGAAAGGCACATGTTCATCTCAACCAGGGCAATAGAAGGCAAGCATAACTGACCACAGTATGTGTAGCAAAGAACAGCAGATGCTGGTTTAAATCAAAGATAGACACAGAATGCTGGAGTAACTCAGTGGGACAGGCAGCATCACTGAAGAGAAGGAATGCGCGAGGCTTCGGATCGAGACCCTTCTTCAGACTGATGTCATGGGGAGTGGGCGGTACAGAGATAAAATGTAGATGGAGACATTAAGACTGGTCAGAGAACTGAGAAGGGGAGGGGGAGAGTGAGAGAAGTCAATATTCATACCACTGGGGTGTAAGCTACCCAAGTGAAATATGAGGTGCTGTTCCTCCAATTTGTGCTGGGCCTCACTGACAATGGAGGAGGCCCAGGACAGAAAGGTCAGTGTGGGAATGGGAGGGGGTGTTAAAGCGTTGAGCAACCGGGTGATCGGGTAGGTTTAGGCGGACTGAGCGGAGGTTTCAGTAACTGACCACACATTCATGTGTGTATATATTTATATTATGGTATATGGACACACTGATCTGTTTTGTAGTAAATGCCTACTATGTTCTGTGTGCTGAAGCAAAGCAAGAATTTCATTGTCCTATCAGGGACACATGACAGTAAACTCACTTGAACTTGAACTTGTATAGTGGAGGTAGACAAAAATGCTGGAGAAACTCAGCGGGTGAGGCAGCATCTATGGAGCGAAGGAAATAGGCGACGTTTCGGGTCGAGACCCTTCTTCAGACAGTATAGTGGATATACTTGCCTCCTTGGCAAACTCCTGGTCTAAGACCGACATGCCACTATAAAAAGCTGCAAAGGTTGTGGATGTAGCCCAGTCTATCACACAAACCAGCTCTCCCCTACATCAACAGCATCTGCACTTCAAACTGCTTTGGGAAAGCAGCCAACATAGTCAACAACCATTTTCCATCCCCGTCATTCCCTCTGATTCACTCTCTCATCAGGCAGTAGGTACAAAAGCCTGCGTATTCCTACATTCCTACGCATACCTCACAACCTACTACAATCAACAATAAATGGTGATGGTGAATTAGCAATGCACAGACCTATTACTTCCTGCCATCATGATTCTCAGTCATGCCAGTCAGTTCAATATTCACAATTATAAACCACTATGTCAGCATTATTTTATCCGTTCAATCTTGCATGTTATCGATCAAGATACAACTGCAAGCTCTGGCAATCAGGTGGTCCTGAGGTGCTTCTGGAATCCTCAATCCAAATTCTATCACTGGCCTGTAGAAATTATATACAAGGCATGAAAACAGAAAACCATCAACTTGTAAACTGTAACTGTTTATAATGTCTTCAGAAGCCAAAGTTAGTTTGACTTCAGGCTGCTTTTGCTTACTGCAATTAGAAACCATGACCCTAAATAGGATGAATCAACTTAGCCACAGATATATTCTGGTGGCAGAATAATATGATGGCTTCTCACTTCTGTCATTACAAAAAGAGTGATTGTCTAACATCATGAGTAATACCAAGAGAGATCCATGTACAACATTTACAGCAATACTCTATGAGAGAATGTGATTTGAGTATAGGAGCAGGGAGGTTCTACTGCAGTTGTACAGTGTCTTGGTGAGACCACACCTGGAGTATTGCGTACAGTTTTGGTCTCCTAATCTGAGGAAGGACATTCTTGCCATAGAGGGAGTACAGAGAAGGTTCACCAGACTGATTCCTGGGATGTCAGGACTTTCATATGAAGAAAGACTGGATAGACTCGGCTTGTTCTCGCTAGAATTTAGAAGATTGAGGGGGGATCTTATAGAAACGTACAAAATTCTTAAGGGGTTGGACAGGCTAGATGCAGGAAGATTGTTCCCGATGTTGGGGAAGTTCAGAACAAGGGGTCACAGTTTAAGGATAAGGGGGAAATTTTTTAGGACCGAGATGAGAAAAACATTTTTCACACAGAGAGTGGTGAATCTCTGGAATTCTCTGCCACAGAATGTAGTTGAAGCCAGTTCATTGGCTATATTTAAGAGGGAGTTAGATGTGGCCCTTGTGGCTAAAGGGATCAGGGGGTATGGAGAGAAGGCAGGTACAGGATACTGTGTTGGATGATTAGCCATGATCATATTGAATGGCGGTGCAGGCTCGAAGGGCCGAATGGCCTACTCCTGCACCTATTTTCTATGTTTCTATGTTTCACGGTGTATTCATCCTGACATCTTTTTGCGACATATAAGGCAGCAACATGTGCCCAGCTAACAATTGATTTTCTGTGCACTTAAGAAAATAACAGCAGATAACATCTCATAAAATCGGTAAACTAAGAAATTTTAAATGGTACGATGGCATTGGCACATACAATATATTTCTTCAACTTCTTTCCATAGGATTATTAAATGTATCTCTGAAAAGAAGTCAAACCCAGGCCCCAAAAGGAAAAATACGCCTGAGAGAATGCAAGAAAACGCTCGAAGAGTGGTGCCAGCTGTTTCCCCTCGATAAACAGTGACAGGCTGCTCGTGGATGCAATCAATTAGGTTGCAAAGGCAACATTACTGCACTGAAATGGTTCCTCCAATACTGTTGTTTTATGGCGCTTCATGACAGCTAATGACACTGACTGGAAGCCAGAAAGGAATTCTCAACTGTGAAAGCCTGGTTTGCTTCGAGTATTAACTCATCAATAGGTGTGACTGTCGTTTTTCCAAAAAATTATTAATTTTACAAAACTGAGGCGAGCATGTGAACGAATACTCTATTGATCTTCAGGTAGAGAGTATACTAACTGTTGCATCTTGGCCTGGTTCAGCAACTTGAATGCCCAGGAACTAAAGAGATTACAGAGAGTCGTGGACACGGTCCACTGTCCACCACAGGTACTGACGATCCCACCATCGAAGGAACCTTTAGTAGGTGCTACCTCAAAAGGCAGCCAATATTAAAGAATCAGAAAATCTTTGTCACACGAGTATTTTGCTACTACCATTAGGAAGAAGGTACATGAACCTGAAAACCTGGGGCCAGCAGCTTCAAGAACTGCTTCTTCCCAACAACCACCAGGCTCTTGAATACTGCACAACACTGACCCCAGCAACTATGGTCTTCTATGCATAGACGAAAAATTGGATTAACTCAGTGAGTCAGGGGGCATGTCTGGAGAAAAGGAATAGATAACTTTTCCGGACAAAACCCATCTTCAGATTGAGGAGAGGGAAACTGGAGGTATGTTCAGAACAAATCAGAGCTAGCATAGAAAATAGGTGCAGGAGGAGACCATTCGGCCCTTCGAGCCAGCACCGCCATTCATTGTGATCATGGCTGATCATCCCCTATCAATAACCCGTGCCTGCCTTCTCCCCATATCCCTTGACTCCACTAGCCCCTAGAGCTCTATCTAACTCTCTCTTAAATCCATCCAGTGACTTGGCCTCCACTGCCCTCTGTGGCATGGAATTCCATTAATTCTCAACTCTCTGGGTGAAAAAGTTTTTTCTCACCTCAGTCTATATGACCTCCCCTTTATTCTAAGACTGTGGCCCCTGGTTCTGGACTCACCCAACATTGGGAACATTTTTCCTGCATCTAGCTTGTCCGGTCCTTTTATAATTTTATGTTTCTATAAGATCCCCCTCATCCTTCTAAACTCCAGTGAATACAAGCACTGATGATCAAAGTAAAGTGGAGCCCACAATGGTCCATTGTTAGATGTGGAAGAGGTGATAACAGAGGGATATATGGATGCGAGCAGTGGAATTGGCAGGATGAATAGAGTGGGGGGAAGTGTGGAGAGAGAGGGAAAGCAGGCGTTACTTGACATTAGAGAAAACAACATCACACCACTGGGTTGTGCAATTTGTTGGTATATATGGCAATTAAACACTATTGAATATTATGATTAAGTAAATCCTTTTACGGCAGTACAGGAATACACATTGTTGTGGGACGAATCACTGATGGGGACGAGTCAGAGTATAGAAATTAGATCGACCGATTGACCAAATGGTGCCAGCACAATAACCTGGCTCTCAACACCAGCAAAACCAAGGAACTGATTGTGGACTTCGTAAGAGGGTAGGATGGGGACCCACAGTCCCGTTTATATCAACGGGTCGATGGTGGAAAGAGTCAAGAACTTCAAATTCCTGGGTGTGCATATTTCCGAAGATCTTTCCTGGTCCCAGAACACTGATGCACTCATAAAGAAAGCACATCAGCGCCTCTACTTCCTGAGAAGATTACGGAGAGTCGGTATGTCAAGGAGGACTCTCTCGAACTTCTACAGGTGCACAGTAGAGAGCATGCTGACCGGTTGCATCGTGGCTTGGTTCGGCAACCTGAACGTCCAGGAGCGGAAAAGGCTGCAAAAAGTTGTAAACACTGCCCAGTCCATCATCGACTCGGACTTCCCTACCATCCAGGGGATCTATCGCAGTCGCTGCATCAAAAAGGCTGGCAGCATCATCAAGGACCCACACCATCCTGGCCACACACTCATCTCCCCACTGCCGTCAGGTAGAAGGTACAGGAGCCTGAAATCTGCAACATCCAGGTTCAGGAACAGCTTCTTCCCCGCAGCCATCAGACTGGAGTCTGAAGAAGGGTTTCGGCTCGAAACGTTGCCTATCTCCTTCACTCCATAGATGATGCCTCACCCACTGAGTTTCTCCAGCATTTTTGTCTACCTTCGATTTTCCAGCATCTGCAGTTCCTTCTTAAACATACAAATTATGAATATGTTTCAAGCAGAAGTTCAAGTAACATACTAGCTTTCGTTGTTACTGGAAGGACTCCAGGGAGTGCAAAGAATTCTCTCCTCTGAAGAATCAAAAAAGCATTCTCCTTATGATAGAAAATATTCCACAAACACAAGTATTTTTTCTCGATTAATATTGTTAATCTTTTGAGTCATTTTATTAATATTTAGATACATATTTCATGTCAAAACATATTGCAAACAATCTTTTAAATTTATTCCAAAAGTCCGGAACATGTACCAAATGCAGAACTCCCCTGATTGGTCCTCATACCAGTGGATACATACAGCAAAGAGAAGTTAGAGCAGTGATAAAAAGATCAAAGGTGGTTTAGCCCATGAAGTTCACTCAAGCATGGGAGAGGTACAATTTAGTCAAACGTATACCCCACCTCATCCATCTAATCATCTGAGAAGAAACTAAAAGCACATCTGATCTTCAAAGGAGATCAAGCAAAACTCCAGAAAATTAATATTTCCACTATTAAATCCTGGCCTGCTGCCACTAGTTTACACGCCCCCTATGCTCGCCGGTATACACGGTGATCTATTGTGTGAGAGGAGAAAGATTGAACAGGGATCTGAGGGACAACCTATTCACAAAGATGATGTGGATATAGAGGCAGCTGTAAAGATGGGTACAATTACACTATTAAAATATATTTAGACAGGTACATTGATAAAAAGGTTAACAGGGATATGGGGCAAACATAGGCAAAAGGGAAGAAGTGTAAGCTGCCCAAGTGAAATATGAAGTGTTGTTCAAACAATTTGCACTGGGCCTCACTCTGAAACTCTTACACCCCAGCAGTATGAATATTGACTTCTCAAACTTCAAGTAACCCTTGCCTTCCCTCTGTCTCCATCCCTCCCCCTTTCCCTGTTCGCCGATTAGTCTGACTGTCCTCGTTTACATTTTATCTGTTTGCTTTGTTTTCACCTTCTCCTAGTCTACTCTTGATCTAATAATAATAATAATAACAATAATAATAAATACTTTATTGATCCCCTCAGGGAAATTCAGATGTCCAGAAGCCAACAACCATCAAACCCACACATTCAGAACGAAAGCAGACAAAAAATACATAAAATACAATATGGACAATACCTGAAAGCAATAAATACTTAAAGGCCCAATAATTAACTATTAAAAATGCAAAGCATCCTCATACAGCCAAGCGGTCAGTATTATTTACTCTTATTTTCCGTGATCTCTATCCCCTTTGTCTCGTTTCCACACCTTACATTTCCTTATCTCTGTATCTCCCTCTCCCCGTTTCAGTTTGAAGAAAGTTCTCAACCCGAAAAGTCACCCATTCGTTCTGGCCAGAGATGCTGCCTGCCTTGCCGATTTACTCCAGCATTTTGTGTCCATCTTTGGTTTAAACCAGCATCTGCAGTTCCTTCCTGCAAAACTTATTTTTGTTGTTTATTATGGTGGTTTACAATGTTTACATCAACTGTGCTGGTGCACGTAAGAATTTCATTGTTCCGTTTCTAGACAATGTGACAATATAACACCCTTGACTCACTTGAATGAGATTTCAATTTGCAAAACAACCTTTCTCCCCATCCTTCCAGGGACAAAGAGGTATAGGTTGAATTGTGCTCCATTGAGAGACAATACATGGGCGAATTCAAAGCAGGAGATATGAATTAAAACAATGAAGTTCCGATATGAAAATAAAAATAATATTGAAGAACAGCAACAAATGTAGTTATTTGTTGAAAGAATGCATTATCATTTGGCTCAACATCTGCTCAAATGCTCATCCCCTCTCAGGATCAGGTCTAGCAAAGTGCGGAGTATGAGAAGGAAATTCAGTGTTTAAAAATAAAGTTAAACAGCTTCCACTTTGTGACACTTTGAGTTATAGCAGAGCCAAACACATCATAGTGTGGGATCCATTCTACTCGGGCTATATAATATAAGCTGTGTCTATGTGTGTAGGGGAAAAAAAGCAGGTTGATGTGAAAGATTCCATTCACCAAAGCGGCAAGAATAGATTTTGCCATTCACAATGCGAACTTGGTCATCTCAGAAATTGATGCCGCTTTCCCCATTGAATCCACCCAGAAGTATGTTTCATGTTCTTTGAGTCTATACAATGGGTAAACAGCAAAGACCCAAAAGTAATATCCTGCTGACATGTGGCATGGCATCAAGGTAGGTACGCCATTAACAAAATATTTTTATGACCCAACAATCATTGATGGCTGATCTATTTATACCAGAGCAGAAACTAATGCAGATCCAAGGTGCCATGTTACCATGGAGAAATACAAACCAACAAACGAGATGGTGCAGAGAGAGTACTTTTGTTTGTGAAATATGTCCAAGAACACTTGTGCAAAAGCATGCTAGACATTAGCGCTAACTGAGGACATCCAATATTAGAACCGAGTATTTCCAGGTTAAATTAAGGGAAAGATTGGCCACTGTTCGATTCAGTAATTTTCCTTAATTCTGACTCAAACTTTCTACCTTCATGCAGGATTTATGCAATAATAAGTTTAAAGTTGCAATTTTACTATTAACCTGACAAATAAAAGCAACCTAGGGATTTTTTTTAAAGCGCACAATAGTCTAAATTATAACTTTGATTCCACAGTCCAACTAAATAGTGTGAGAACTGATGTCATCACGTCTAGTGCTGATTACAAATTCTATTCTTTAACCACCAAGTTCATCCCTTTCTCTGGGATTTGTCTGAAAGTGAACTGGACTGCTATCCATCTTGGTGTTACATTTAACCCCAAGTTGACCATTTATCCAAACTGTCGCAACTAAAAAGTTATCAACCTGACACATCACCTCTGATGCTGACTGACCTGTGAAGTGTTTCCATTATTTTCTGTTTTTAAGTTTACATTTCTAGTATCTGCAGACATTTGATTTTCCTCCACTAATCAATCCCCTACTCACTCAGTTCCACTAGTTCAGGCTGAAGCACCATTTAGACTTTAGGCTGTGGAGATACAGTGTGGAAACAGGCCCTTCAGCCCACCAGGCCCGTGCCGAATAGTGGTCAGCCGATACACTAACACTATCCTACACACTAGGGACAATTCTACCAAAGCCAACTAGCCTACAAACCTGTACATCTTTGTAGTGTGGGAGGAAACTGGAGCACTTGGAAAATGCCCACGCAGTCACAGGGAGAAGGGAGAATGTACAAACACTGTACAGACAGCACCATAGTCTGGAACAAACCCGGGTCCCTAGCGCAATAAGGCAACAACTCTACCACTGCACTGCCCTCTCTATAATCTGAGCTGGAAACCAGTTAATGGAAATCCAGCCATCTTAAGACTCATTATTTTCTCCATTACCTTGTTGTTACTTCTATTATATCTACCAAGTTTCCCCTTCATAGATTTCTAGGCTCTTTGTATTGATAGATACTTTGTGTTTCTCAGCATTCAACAAATTAGTTATGTACTTACTGTTCATTAGCATTCAACCATCTTCATATTTTTTTTAAATAGGCTTTACTATTTATTAGCTTTGATATTCCTTGCCATTTAAAAAGAAACAGATTTTCTTTCAATATATTATTTTCGTTCTATTACCTTGATTTTTTTTAATACATAAAACTCTCCTGTTTTCTGGATTTTCACTCTTACTGGAAATACTTCTGGATGATCTTTCTTCTTGCTTAATGTTTTCTGGGGGGTTTTATCACAGCCCGAAGAAAGCAAACCTTCAGTGCCTGTTGCCAGATCAAAGTCCCTCACCTCTGCCCAGCATAGTGATAATCAGGGGAACTTGGATGCAATCGTGCAGACTGGAGAACAGGCAGCGTCATAACCTTGGTCATTTTATATTTAGCTGTGCCTGAGCATTCTTGCTGTTACCAGATTATTTTTTTGCCCCCCACAATGTGAAGAGGATCAGGCATCCATCAAGAGGTTCAAGCTACCTAACTGGCTGATAGGGGTGACATAGAATCTCAGAAAATAAGAAATGCAGTTAAAATAGTGCACAAAGTTAACGGCAGGGTAAACATCTCAGGACAACAGCAGCAGTCTTGTATCATGTCCAAGAATAACAAGCACAAAAAAATCAAATTTTCAGTGTGTATGTTTCATATCATAGAGTCAGAGTCATCCAACATAGAAATGGGCCCTTTGGCCCAACCTGCCCATGCTGACTAAGCTGCCCCATCTACACTAGTCTCACCTGCCTGTGTTTGGCCCATATACCTCTAAACCTTTCCTGTCCATGTATCTGTCCAAATGTCTACTAAATGCTGTTATAATATGTGCCTCAACTAATTCCTCTGGCAGTTCATTCCATATACACACCCATCAACCTCTATGTAAAAAAATTGTCTCTGGTTCTTGATTCACGTGGTCGGGGTAAAGGATCTTATAGAAACGTACAAAATTCTTAAGGGGTTGGACAGGCTCGATGCAGGAAGATTGTTCCCGATGTTGGGGAAGTCCAGAACAAGGGGTCACAGTTTAAGGATAAGGGGAAAATCTTTTAGGACCGAGATGAGAAAAATATTTTTCACACAGAGAGTGGCGAATCTCTGGAATTCTCTGCCACAGAAGGTAGTTGAGGCCAGTTCATTGGCTATATTTAAGAGGGAGTTAGATGTTGGCCCTTGTGGCTAAAGGTATCAGGGGGTATGGAGAGAAGGCAGGTACGGGATACTAAGTTGGATGATCAGCCATGATCATATTGAATGGCGGTGCAGGCTCGAAGGGCCGAATGGCCTACTCCTGCACCTATTTTCTATGTTTCTAAGACCGCATCTATATCTATTCCCCTCGTGAGCTTATACACCACAATAAGATCACCCCTTATCCTCCTGTGCTCCAACGAATAAAGTCCTAGGCTGCCCAACATCCCCCTATACCTCAGACCCTCAAGTCCTGGTAACTTGTGTGTGATAAATTATTGCCATGGCCTTTTGACATATGCAAAGAGGGAGGAATTATGGCAAAGTTTTCAATTAATTATAAACTAATAACTCTTTCCATACAAAAAGGTGAAATGAGAAAATGTGAATGTAATAACTACAGAAAATAGATGTAGATTTAACCCTTCCTTTGTCAAATGTTTACCTAAACATTGGTCAAGAAGACCATGTACATGATCAGTCATCAGATGAAGGATTTGCACTGGCAATAGATCAAGGAGTACACTGCAAATTATGAATGAATATTTGCGGAGATGGGTCAGTCAAATATCTCCAATAAAATCTGTGGTCCTGCTGTAGTCCATGTTTCAATGCACTCTCAGGGGAATTCAAAACTTTGACTATAGTTATCACCATTACTTTAACCATTCGAATTAGTCAAATGTCCAACACCAACAATGCAATGACGACAACGATTAGAATACTGGACAGAATGGAGAGACATATCAGGCATCAAGCCACTTCAGGAATCATTAGGGCAGATGATCAAAGACTTGATCGATGAAGTGCACTGTAAAGAGCACCCAAAAAGGATAAGAAGGTCTGAAGAAGGGCCTCGACCCAAAACGTAACCTATTCCTTTTCTCCAGAAATGCTGTCTGATCCACTGAGTTACTCCAGCTTTTTAAGTCTATCTAGGGAGTTTTGGATAAGGATTTAATATCAACGCTGCCTTTAATAGCTGAAGGCCCTTGGGTGGTGAGATGAAAATTTTGGACATAAAGTGAATAAATAATTATGGGGGGCTGTGGGAGGCGCACACAGGAATTATGGATGGTAGGAACTGGTGACAGAAATAAGTTGGGCTCAATCCAAATTGAAATGATCTATCTATATTACTAAAAGTCTGATCTTGACCACTTCTTGTTGTTCTGTATATTGATTTTAGAAAAAACTCTGCCACTTACAGCTGTGATTTTTGGCCATCTTACTCAGTGCCTCCCCGTCCGCTGCGCAGGACAAGAGGATTTTCCCCATCGATGAATAAAAGAGTTATTAGTATTTAAATAATGCTGAGATTCTCTCTCCTGAAGGCCACGCCCCTTCCGGAGGGACTATAAAACCCGGAAGTGTTGAGTGCCTCAGTCAGTCTCTGCAAGATGGGGGAGCGAGAGCGTCACGTCTCTCAGTCTCAGCTGTGAATAACACTGAACACATGTCCACTAAACTGTGAGTGGTTTTACTGACCTGTCAGTGCCCTCAATGTGGTTTGAAAATATACTTTGGAAATGCTAAAGCTGTGTTGCCTTTGGTTTGGAAATGCTAAAGCTGTGTTGCCTTTGGTTTGGAAATGCTAAAGCTGTGTTGCCCTTGGTTTGGAAATGCTAAAGCTGTGTTGCCTTTGGTTTGGAAATGCTAAAGCTGTGTTGCCTTTGGTTTGGATATGCTAAAGCTGTGTTGCCTAATTAAAGTTGCCTTGCCTAATTAAAGTTGCCTTGTCTAATTAAAGTTGCCTTGCCTAATTAAAGTTGCCTTGCCTAATTAAAGTTGCCTTGCCTAATTAAAGTTGCCTTGCCTAATTAAAGTTGCCTTGCCTAATTAAAGTTGCCTTGCCTAATTAAAGTTGCCTTGCCTAATTAAAGTTGCCTTCTATATAATTAAAAGTCTAATCTTGACCACTTCCTGTTTGCGCTTTATATTGATTTTAGAAAAAACGCTACCACGTACAGCTGTGAGTTTTGGCCATCTTACTCAGAGACCCCCTCCGCTCATCGGGTGCTGAGGATTTTTCCCATTGATGAAAAATAAAAGAGTTATTAGTGTTTAAAAAATGTTGAGATTCTTTCTCCCTTCAATCACGCCATGAAGGCCACGCCCCTTCTGGTGGGAGGGGGGTAGGGACTATAAAACCCAGAAGTGTGGACGTGGCTCAGTCTCTGCAAGATGGAGGGAGAGGTCACGACTCTCTGTCTGTAGTGTCCTTGCACCCTGCTTGAAATGGTATGAAACTGCACTTGAATTTGGTGACCTTGCACCCTGCTTGAAGTGGTAACAAACTGCACTTGAATTTGGTGGCCTTGCACCCTGCTTGAAATGGAATTTCAAGGAATAGCCGTGTCAACTGCCAGCCCACCAGCCGTGAGTGAGTGAGCTGCCAGGCTTGAGTGACTGAGTCGCCAGCCCAAGAACCCATTCAGCCCACAATGTCCATACTAGCCCTCTGTAAACCAGTCCATTCTGGCCACAACACCTATACTAGCGCTCCAGAAAGCCCCCCCCCCCCCTCCCCTCCCCCTCCCCCACCATCACCTGGCCACCAATATTGGAATTGGTGGAGAGGTGGAATATTGCGTTTGGGGACCAGCCCTCCCGTTTGATGCTGGGACCCGACGTGTCCAACTAGTCTAGTAATCTATAAAAATTATGCTGAGTTTATGTCCAATCATCTTCCAACATAACCAGATTTGCTTTTCATTTTATACTTAATTATTGGGAACACCACTTCCCTCTCATACAATTCAGTCAAACAATGAACTGGTTGGGTGGGCACTTGGGGGGAGGTTGGCAAGATGAGAAGAGAGGTAGAACAGTGTAAATAAAGTATCAGGTGATGATGATGCTGATGAAGATATAAGAAAAATACTAGAGTCACAAGAAACTTGAGCAAAACACAAAGTACTGGAGGAAATTAGCATCAGGGAGCATCTGGGGAGAGAATGGATACACGCCATTTCCGGTCGGTGAGCTTCTATAGGTGAAATATTCGGATGGCCTTGTAAGAACAAAGTTGCAAACTCCATCACAATCACATCATGTGTGCAATAGTAGAGTTGCTGCCTTATCGCACTAGAGACCCATGTTTGATCCTGATGATGAATGCTGATGTAGAGTTTGTACGTTCTCCCCGTGACCACATGGGTTTCCTCCAGGTGCTCCAGTTTCCTCCCGCAGTCCAAAGACGTACAGGGTTGTGAGTTAATTGGCTTTGGTAAAATAGTAAATTGTCCCTCGTGTGTAGGATCGTGTTAGTATATGAGGTGATGGTTGGTCAGCACAGTCTCGGTGGGGCAAAGGATTTGTTTCCTCGCTGTATCTCAAAAGTATCTAAACTTGAGTATAAAGTTTGTACATTTCTGTGAATTACAAATCGACTCACACATGCTTTCCATCTGTTTGAAATTTGGAATAAAAATTAACATGATACTCAGTTCTTTATCTGTTCCACCATTCAATGCAATGGTGTTTAATTTTTCCCCATCCTTCTGCTTTGACACCATATTCCTTTGTGTGCAACAAGTTAATTAAACTCAGATTAAAAGTTGATTTCCTCAGATTTACTTGATTTTACATGAGATAGTTTCACATGTCTACTACGCTTTGTGTGAAAAGGTATTGCAAACTTTGTTCCTGAATAGTCTGTCTGGTTTTTTTTAGGTTATATTGCCTTGTCCTAGAATTCACCACCAGTAAAATAAGTTTTTATTTACTTTTGAAATTCCTAAGAAAACTCACTTATCTTTTAACCTTCAATATGCAAGTTTAGTTTTGTAATCACTCCACATAGAAGACGGGAAACTGCACACTTTTGATGACTTCATACTCCACTGTTCCAAAACAGATATATCCTTTCTAAACTGTTCAGAACTTAATATAAAAGTATCTCTTAGTTGTGCTAGATCAAAGGCTTTAATGGCTGGAGCTAAACCTCCATTTAGATTTTAATTCTCAGGTTAGAATGGGTAACATTTCTTTCTACCACCATTCCATGGGGACGATCAGCCACGATCACAATGAATGGCGGTGCTGGCTCGGTGTCGAATGGCCTCCTCCTGCACCTATTTTCTATGTTTCTACCAACAATTAGAGAGCAGTCCTGAGCAACTATCTACCTCATTGGAGACCCTTGGACTATCTTTGATCGGACTTTACTGAAATTTATCTTGCACTAAACATTATTCAAGTTACTGCCCTTATCATGTACTTATACACTGTGGATGACTCGATTGTAATCATGTCTTTCCGCTGACTGATGAGAACGCAACAAAATCTTTTCACTGTACCTCAGTCCACATGACAATAAACTAAACTCAAACTTAATTTACATGAATCATGTTTGTATCTAACTATAATTTTTTAAGCTTTATACATTTCAGAATCTTAGACGTATCCTGTTTGGATTAAAAATGAAGAACAGATACAGTGTTCAAATCTGTTTGCCAAAGCTTCACCCACTCACTTAACCTATCAATGGCTACTTGTGATGTTTCAAGTCTGGAATGGAATGGAATGAAATGAAATGGAATATTTTATTGTCACATGTGACAAGGCACAGTGAAATTCTTTGCTTGCATGCCCAAGGTATGCAAATAGTCGCCACAAACAGCGCTGACAAAGTTACAAAGTACCCCCGTCGGCTCCTCCTTTGTTCTCCCACTGACCCCCCTCCCGGTGGTACCCGCCCCCCATGCCGGGTCTTCCATTATTCATTATTTTTCCCCCTCCCTCATGGTGGTCCCCATATTATGTACAAATAACCATATAACAATTACAGCACGGAAACAGGCCATCTCGGCCCTTCTAGTCCGTGCCGAACAAATGCCAGCAATCTGTGTGCCCATGGCAAACTGAGATATGCAGCTCTTTATTGTATTTCTAAGTAAATAGTTAAGGCCCTAACACAGAACTTTATGTGACACCGTGGATGCATTCTTCCAACTATTGCTGCTTTAACTATTACCTCAAAATAAATCTTAATTAAGTCTGATAATCATGATCTACTCTTTATAAATCGCTACTGACTTTCTCCAAGGAGGTCAAATTTGTTGGAGTCCTGACACTCTTATCATGAATAATGGACTCGAACAAGTTCTCAATTAGTGACAAACAGGTCTACAATTTCCTGGTCACTTTCCCTTGTTGTTCTAAATTGATGCGGTCACATTTGGAATGTTTCCAATCCAAAGGGAACACCTGAGCTGAGAGCTGTGAAAGGCTATGGCTAAAGCATATGTAATTAAAATTAGAAAATGTAGCTAATCAGCGTCTCAATTCTGTTTGAAGTTGATACATTATTTAAGACATAGGTTTTGGACATAGTACAGACAGTTGCCTACAAAAGACAACTAGTTCAAAACTTGAACATAAGTTGTGCGAATTCGAGAAGTACATTTTTATTGCGTCTACTTTTAATTCATACGTTCATAAGTTATAAGAGCAGAATTAGGCCATTTGGCCCATCAAGTCTACAATGCCATTCAATCATGGCTGATCTATCTTTCTCTTAACCCCATTCTCCTGCCTTCTCCCCATAACCCCTTGTCACCCATTCTAATCATATATCTATCAATCTCCGCCATTTAAAGTCCAGTGCTGGGAAGGCAGGGGAGTGCTGGAATCTTCGGCAACGGGTTGAGTTGGTGGACCACGCCTCTCATGGGGGCTATGGGTTAGAATGGGTTGCATTGGGGGACCAAGCCTCCTATGTGACAGGGACCCAACGGGTTCCAGTTGGTCTAGTATATTATTAGATATTATTATTATTAAATTACTAAAACTCTCATCTTGTTTGTGTGCATGCATACGTGCTTATGAGTTCCGGAATCTACGCCAAAACGGTACACAATAGCGCTACAATTTTTGGCCCACCTTACTCATCATTGTCCTGTGATGTAAATTAAACCAGTTTTGTTTGGATTTATGTTATATTTTAGCCAAATAGAGCTGCATCATGACTTCCTGACTTATACTCAACGTGAAGGCAAGCATATCAACCTTCTTAACCACCCTGTCAACGTATGTTGCCATTTTCAGGGAGCTGTAGATCTAAACGGCAAGAGTCCTTTGTGCATCATAGTTGTTCAGCATCTTGTCATCATCCATATGCTTTCTCCCACATTCGACCTCCCAAAGTGTAATACCTCACGCTTGCTCAGATTTAACTCCATTTGCCATTATCTCCCCTTGTCTGTAGCAGATCAATTTCCTGCTGTATACTTCGACAGTCTTTCTCATCGTCCGCAATTCAGGCAATCTTGGTGTCTTCTGGAAATTTACTAACCAGCCCATCTACATTTACGTCCAAATAATTTATATATATCACAAACAACAGAGCTCCCAGCACAGATCCCTGCACAGTTAAGATTTAAAAGTCTGATTACTTTTGGAGGAACTTATTAAAAAGGCAAATACTTGTACTCATTCTGTGTGTCGTTAATGATTAATGATTGGGGGTGGAGGGGATTCATATCCCTTGTAGACAATTAAAGTTGTTTTCTTTAACTACTTGCAATGTCCACATCAGAAAGTTTCAAACACAATGCAAACATAAAATACCTTTTACACTTCAGTTTCTTCTCAACTCGAAAGATGCCAGTCAGAACAGCCTGTTGCTCTTCCATAACGTTAGAAATGTCAATGTTTTACTTTTCCTAAACCACCTCATCATTGTTGTAACTATCCATCCCAGATCACAGCATGCTCAGAACAAAGCCAAATAGTTGTAGCAAGGCCCAGGTGCTGCCTTAATGTCATTGTGCACAAGTACTACGAATGGAATGAAAAACTCGATGGCCGTCTTTGTTGGTTGTACACCTGTTGATTGGATAGCAGTAGCAGGATCGGTCCAAGTCAGCACAGATTTACAAAGGGGAAATCATGCTTGACTAATCTTCTGGGATTTTTTGAGAATGTTACCAGGATAATGGACAAGGGAGAGCCAGTGGATGTGATAGACAATAGGTGCAGGAGTATGCCATTTGGCCCTTCGAGCCAGCACCGCCATTCAATGTGATCATGGTTGATCCTCCCCAATCAGCATCCCGTTCCTGCCTTCTCCCCATATCCCCTGACTCCGCCATTTTTAAGAGCTCTATCTAGCTCTCTCTTGAAAGCATCCAGAGAACCTGCCTCCACCACCCTCTGAGGCAGAGAATTCCACAGACTTACCACTCTCTGTGAGAAAAAGTGTTTCCTCGTCTCCGTTCTAAATGGCTTACTCCATATTCTTAAACTGTGGCCCCTGGTTCTGGACTCTGCCAACATCGGGAACATGTTTCCTGCCTCTGGTGTGTTCTAGCCCTTAACAATCTTATATCTGATGTATCTGGACTTTCAGAAAGCATTTGATAAGGTCCCACATAAGAAGTAAGCGGGCAAAATTAGAGCACATGTGATTGGGGATAGGGTGTTGACATGGATAGATAATTGTTTGGCAGACAGGAAACAAAGGGTAGGAATTAATGGGTCCCTTTCAGAATGGCAGGCAGTGACTAGTGGGGTACCGCAAGGCTCGGTCCTGGGACCGCAGCTATTTACAATATTTAATAATGATTTGGCTGAAGGGATTAAAAGCAACATTAGCAAATTTGCAGATGACACAAAGTGGGTGGCAGTGTGAACTGTGAGGAAGATGCTATGAGGATGCAGGGTGACTTGGACAGGGTGGGGGAGTGGGCAGATGGATGGCAGATGAAGTTTAATGTGGATAAATGTGAGATTATCCACTTTGGTGGCAAAAACAGGAAGGCAGATTATTATCTAAATGGTGTCAAGTTGCGAAAAGGGAAAGTACAACGGGATCTGGGGGTCCTGGTTCATCAGTCACTGAAAGTAGGCGTGCAGGTACAGCAGGCAGTGAAGAAAGCGAATGGCATGTTGGCCTTCATAACACGAGGAGTTGAGTATAAGAGCAAAGAGGTCCTCCTGCAGTTGTATGGGGCTTGAGTGAGACCACATCTGGAGTATTATGTGCAGTTTTGGTCTCTAAACTTGAGGAAGGATATTCTTGCTATTGAGGGAGTGCAGCGTAGGTTCACGAGGTTAATTCTCGGAATGGCGGGACTGTCATCTGTTGATAGATTGGAGCGGCTGGGCTTATATACTCTGGAATTTAGAAGGATGAGAGGGTATCATTGAAACATATAAGATTGTTAAGGTTTGGACACACTAGAGACAGGAAATGTGTTCCCAATGTTGGGGGAGTCGAGAACTAGGGGCCATAGTTTAAGAATAAGGGGTGGGCCATTTGGAACTGAGATGAGGAAAAACATTTTTCACACAGAGAGTTGTGAGTGTGTGGAATTCTCTGCCTCAGAGGGCAGGGGAGGCTGGTTCTACTCTGGATGCTTTCAAGAGAGAGTTAGATAGAGCTCTTAGGGATAGCGTAGTTAAGGAACATGGAGAGAAGGCAGGAACGGGGTACTGATTGTAAATGATCAGCCATGATCACATTGAATGGCGTTGCTGGCTCAAAGGGCCGAATGGCCCACTCCTGCACCTATTGTCTATTGCACAGGTTAGAGTCATGACATGACTGGCTCTTAAATCCACATGATTTATTTTCTTCCCAAGTAAAATCTCTTTTGGCTTTCAAAAGAAAGGAATACAGCAGAACAAAGTTTATTGCTGAGAACTGGTTCTGGAACTCAGACAACTGGCCGAATTCTCAGCGAGGAAAAGGAATCTTACTCTCAGTATAATAAACCCTAATGAACATCAGTTTTTTTCTTCATTCTGATGTGAACAGATTTCCCAATTCTAAAAACTGCACTGGATTTATATTCAAAGGCATTCCTGAAGGTTAAGGTTTAGTCTTTCTTTCTGCATGATTTAACATGGCATGAGGTTCAAACAGAAAGACATGGTTAAAAACCAAAACTAAATTACATCGTGGAGCACTTAACGGCACGTCTAGAGATCAAAATGATGTATAAAGAGAACTTAATGTAAAATAATCTCAAGCCCAGTTCACTTACCACTTGAGGCTTGGCTTTGTTGATGTTTGCGGTCAATTCTTCATTTGGTTTTGATAGAGAGGGCACTCGGGTTTCAGAGCTGGTTGGTGTGCTGGGAGCCAAGACGGCCAAATCCACAGGAGATATGATGGGTGGTTCCCCCTTCAAACTGTAGGGTTTGGTGACATCCTCCAAGGATGGAGTCTGTGCAAGCTGAAACTGCTTCCTAGATTGTCTTGTGGGTTCTGGGGTAGCAACATGAACTGGCTGACTACAAGACAAATGTGTTTCTGGGGCAATTACTTTGGAAGCTATGGGAACAAAATTGGCCGGCTCGCTTGTGTGCCTCACGTGCTTGGATGAAGGTCTAGTTTTGGCGGGAGGAGATTGGTCCAGGTCAGTACATATCTCATACTTTCTACCCTCCTGTTGCGTTACCCTGTTGTTGCGCTTTTTGGAGCTCCGTCTCATTGACCTTGGAGAAAGAACTTCGGCCAACTTTGGGTGCAAACTGAAGTTCTGCAAGTTCGCTTTATCCTGTTCCTCGATGACCTGCAAGGGGAGGGTGCGCTCAGACTGCGAACGGGACTTCCTCACCTGTTTGGAGAATTCTTCCAGGTCCCCTACTTCATCTCGCTGCTCGGAGAGGATCGGTTCACTGCTGGACGCAGGGATTGCCTGCTCCATCTCTGTTATTGGCTCACTTGGACCCTTGAAGCCTGGTGTAGACAAGTCGCCTCTCCGACTTGGGTCACTCAGCGATTTCTTCTTCACCAGCTTCCCGTTACCTTTCTCATCAATCAGGTTGTCCATGGTCCCCGGCTCCCTCACTATACGCTGGATCACCGTGCTGTAGTCCTTTAGTCCATCGCTGCACACCGACAGATCGCTGGCTGCGCTCCCCGTGCATTCGGATAGGGTGGTGTTCGAGCACTCCAGGATGCTGCCTTTCACAGAGTTCAGTGATCCCAGCAAGTTGCTGTCAACTGAGAAATGCTCACTTTCTTCTGCACATTTTCTATGTGGTATCGGGTCACTGAAAGATCTGTAAGTGTCACCGCTGGACTCCCCATTGCTACCGTTGCTGGAGTCAGATCCATTGTTGCCACCAGCGGGGAATTTCCTTCTGCGTCGGATGGAGCTGGGAGTTGAAGGAGCATCCAGTGTAATTGGGATCGCAGTTTTAATGCACACCAACTCCCCACCTATTGCAACACTCTCATAGCCAGTCCTCACTGCTGCCATTGCAGGAGCCAGTCCTTTGCCGGAGAGCAACTCCTTTTGATCCTTGTTACCTGTCCCAGTTACGGCTGGCTTGCGTTCCAACACGTGACTCGAAACGTCCTTGTACAAAGTGCCACAGGACCCATTCTCCGGCTCGGTAACAATCCCCTCATCCGTCATACTGGACTCGGGACCCGACAGGTCATCGGCCGATTTCCCACCGGACAGGTTCTCCTCAGAGCCACCTCCCCGTCCCGCATTTACAAGCTCTCTGTCCACTGTGGCGGACGGGAGATCAGCACCTTTTGGAAACAGCTCAGCTCCCTCCTCACGCTCTCCGCATTCCACGTCCTTCTGATCAAATTCTTGGGCCGGTTCTTTCTGGGCCCACATCATGTTGATCTTCTCAAAGAGCTGCCCAGCTTCCTGGATGTACTGGACCTGCACGTCGACGGGTAGCACATCCTCGTTCCTCTGCCTCACTCCACCCTGGCTCTCTCCCTCCGAAGCAGAATCACAGCAGCCTATGTTTGCCAGCATGGCTTCCGAGTTGCTGGGTTTCATTGCACTGCGAGCAGCCGGCCTGCGAGGTGGCGGCTTGTCAGAATAGGTGAAGGATTTGGCACGCCGCAGAGTTGCAGTGAGGTCCTTGAGAGTGGGACGTGCCACCCCAGGCTGCTGGTTTAGAGAGTGGAGTGAGCCCCTGCCTCTTCCCACAGAGGCAAGCCCATGCAGCTGGTATGTGTTCTGGCACGGAATGCCTGGAGTGCGGCAGAGATTCACCGCATCGCTGGGATATTCCTCCTTTTCCTTCCTCCTCATCCTGAGCCGTGAAAAGTCCGATTTGAGAAAACTAAACAAAGTCAGCGTTTCTGATGCTATGTCAGGATTTGACATCGACTTTCTCTGCTTTGATTTATCAACACTGCATTCATACGGCGGACTCACGCTTCCTGTTGGACTCTCACTCATTACCTTGACAATCTCAAAAGGCAACTTGGGTCGAGAACGTACTGTTGGCTTTAAATGCTTTGCTGTCTCATCACTATGACCAAAAAACGGTGACCGGTGCATGTTCAAACTCCCTTGAAAGTTCCTGCTCAATCCAGAGTAGTAGTCTTCCTCCTTTAAAGTTTCAGTGCTGGAGTACCTGCTGCTGCTCCTGGAGCTGTTTGGGCTGGGAAGGAAAGACTGGATGTTGACTTTTGCAACTCTGGAGACCATTGGTATGGGTGATCCTGAAGTGCTGTGTGGCTGGGTTACAGTGATGGGCGTTGCACTATCTCCAAGCAGTCCAACTGGCCTTTTATGGTTCTGTTCAACTGTGCTTGTCTGGCAAACTGCTGAGATGCAATGTTTCCTCTCAAGTGGAAGTGCTGCCAAGCTACAGGGTGCGGAGCCCGACTCTGTTGCTGGCTGTGGCTGCTTCAACCCTTCATCGCCCTTGCTGCCAAAGTACTCCACCTGACCCCCTTCGCGCCTGGAGAGAGGCACCACCCCGAGAGGACCGTCGCTGTCAGACTCATCCTTGTTGCCCACCTGCACGCTGGCTTTCTTCTTCCTCAGCGACCTCCTCTTGACGTCCTTGAGGACCACGGGCTGTTCGTCCTCGCTCCCCGAAGACCTGTCCAGGGACCTGGAGAGTTTGCTGACCCTGAGCGGGCTGTACTGCGCCGGCTCTCGGCTGCCTTCCTTCTCATCGCTGGAGCTCGCCTCTAAGCCGGGAGCAGGAGCGCTGGAGACGGCCTGTGGTTTGGAGCAGTTATGCCTGGAATGCGCGCTATCTGATCGCTGTCTTGCCTCTTGTTTATGCGCAGCAGAGGAAGACCAAGGCAACCTCGGAGCGAGTGGAAAGGAACTGCGAGGGGGTGGTGGTGGTGGTGGTGGAGGTGGTGGCGGCGGCAGTGGGGGTCGAGGGCTGGCCGTCTCACTCCAGCAGCCGGGAGCGGTTGCCTGGACACACTCAGCCCAGGGACACTGAGCTCCCTGGGCGGCCGCGTCGCTTTGGTCCAGCGCTATCTCCCAGGGGCATGGGCTGCTGAGATCGGGGGCATCCGAGCCGGTCCGCGGTGACCTCCTCTCTCCGAAGAGTTTGAGCATCTCGGCGACACTGGGCCAGTTGGTAACCTGGCCGGGACTTGCCTGGGTGACTGTGTCCTGCATGGGTTCTTGCACTTTCACCGCCGCGGAGACATCGCAAGGAGTCTCATCTCCTTCCCCGCAGCCTAACCGGACCCCCGGCGCCGGATCCAGCCCCACTCCTTCTCGATTGCCCTTAGACGGGGCCACCGGGTCCCCTTCTGCTGCCTTACTGTGGAGCCGGGCTTTTGGGAGACCGGGCTCCGATCTGTTGTCCACGGGGACAAACAGCTCCGAGAGCTGGCGGATGGACGGCGAGATCGGGTGGCTTCTCTTCACCTCGGGGCTGGCGACCCTGGCAGAAATCAGCTTGCAAACTGAGCGAATCTTGCCAACAGACCTGGCTTGGCTTTGCTGGCTGCAGACTTCAGCAGTAGCCTGGAGTATTGGGGGCTGGGCAGCAACGCTGGCTAAAAGTCTCGGCTCCTGCTGGCTCTCATCAGCCAGATTCTTGGGTCTCCACTCGCTCAGATATTTAAATGAAACGCTTCTATAAACGCACACTTTTCTCCCTTGATCTTTTTCCGCCATCGTTATTTCCCCCACTTTTTTTTAATGCTCTCTCTCTCACATCCACTGTTCCAGAGGTCGCGTCTTGTAACCCGCCCGATACATCGTTGACCTATTTCTTTCTTCTACCCCCAAACTCCCAAGTTAATAAATACTCACTGAACTACTGCACAAAACAATCCAAGCTTGCAAGGAACAAGCGCTGACCTCTCCGACACTTTGCTCGGTTCTTGATCCCATCCATGTACTGCAAGAGAAAGTTTTGCCAAAAAAAGAAATTTTCCTCTCCAACTTTTTCACGCTGAAGCTTAACTTTTTGAAACCGACGAGTCGCTCCAGACACAATCAACTTCCACTCGGAAATCAACTGCATTTTTTTTAAATTTTCCTAGCTTCAGGGGCTTTTCTCGGTGCCCATTGAGGTTTTTTTTTGGTCTCTCCTATAATCTGTTGTCCACTTTTGCGTGACTTTTGGCTTTAAAAAAAAACCATGCAAATAAAGTGCAGTAAAGGGGGCGGAGAAAGCCAACAGGGACGCCCTCTGGGTAAAAGTTTGGTGGAGGGGTGGGAAGATTTCCTCAAATTCATTTAGAGGTAGCTCTTCCACCGTTAAAATGTGTTTCCGTTGCACTTCGGTGGTGTTTAAGTGCATCTTTATCCACGTTAACGGGATTTCGGCATTGAAACGCGGGGCCGTTTCCCTGGCTACTTACCTTTCTTTGTGCCTAAAACAATTCACCGGAGCCCATGTCCCCCGCCCCGCCCCGCGTTACCAGATCCCTGTGGTTAATCCGGCAATACAAAAAAAAAACCCGAATCTTTTTATTTAACCAGATTTCACACTAGACATCTCAAAACGTGTGTGTTTTTTTGTTGTTTATAACATAAATTGTTGTAAAGTGACACGCTCCAGCAATAATCGCTGGAATTGGCGTCTGCAGATTAAAAAGGGCTTTATCGCCCCCAGGTGGATTCGTTGGACATAATTACAAACATACACTGGTCGTATCGCTTTTTACAATACATTGCGTTTAAAGCTAAGTAAATACTCGCCTTTCATTCTGTGCACCGCTGTAGTTTTCCTTTTTTTTCCTAATATACAATTATGGATGAGCTGAAATTTCCCCCAATTAGATAACTAGGACGACGAAACAAGTCTGCAGTCCCCTCCATTTTAGAAACATATAAAATAGGTGCAAGAGTAGGCCATTCGCCCCTTCGAGCCTGCACCGCTATTCAATATGATCATGGCTGATCATCCAACTCAGTATCCTGTACCTGCCTTCTCTCCATACCTGATCCCTTTAGCCACAAGGGCCACATCTAACTCCCTCTTAAATATAGCCAATGAACTGGCCTCAACTACCTTCTGTGGCAGATAATTCCAGAGACTCACCACTCTCTGTGTGAAAAATGTTTTTCTCATCTCGGTCCCAAAAGATTTCCCCCTTATCCTTAAACTGTGACCCCTTGTTCTGGACTTCCCCAACATTGGGAACAATCTTCCTGCATCTAGCCTGTCCAACCCCTTAAGAATTTTGTAAGTTTCTATGATCCCCCCTCAATCTTCTAAATTCTAGCGAGTACAAGCCGAGTCTATCCAGTCTTTCCTTATATGAAAGTCCTGACATCCCAGGAATTTTCTATCCACTGACTCCATCCTTCAGCCTTGCAACTGTCCAGGGCTGAATCCGATTGTTTGGTGTGGTACTAGGTCAGCACCTACTCACTCCATTATTGAACCTCTACAAGTGTAGGATAGAGATAGCACACTGGTTGCATTACGGCCTCCTTTGGCAATTTGAATTCCCAGGATCAAATGGGATGACAGAGAGTGATAGACACTGCTGGGTCCCCACCATGGAAGGGATCTACAGGAGGTGCTGCCTCAAAAGAACAGATAATACCATTAATTTGCCACATCACGCTCTCATTTTGCTCCTACCCTCAGGAAGAATGTACAGGAGCTTGTAATCCGTGACCACCAGGTTCATGAATAATTTATTCACATCAACCATGTGGCTTATGAACTCTAGACTTAGATTTTGATCATGGCAACAGCTGCAATGGGCCTCTATGGCCAACTGCATTGTGTTTTTGATTTTCTGTTTTTGGACTGAATTCTGTTTTTAATTTTGTGTCTCTGTGATGTCTTTATTACTTATTTTATTCTGATTATATGTTTTTATTCCTATTGATCTATGTAAGGTGTCCTTGAGATGTCTGAAAGGTGCCCATTAAATAAAATTTATTATTATTATTATTATTAACTGTAGCTGGGACTTTGAAAATGGCGTAAAACCTGGCGACTCGTGCATCAGGACTCTCAGTGGGCTGGTTCAATGTATTCTATACTTAACCGGGCATTGTACATTCGTATGGCAATCATTTTACTGATCTGTATGCAAAAAGAATTCCACTGTACCTGGGTACACGTGATAATAAAGAACTATTGAATATTGAACAAAACTAATCTCAGCAACTATGGTCTTCCAAGGACTGTATCTACACTGCAGACTTCACCTTTTACATTATTATGGGTACCAGGTATTAGGGTTACTATTTTTTAAATTATATGTTATTTGTGTAGGTGTTGCCTGTAAAGTTGCTGCAAGTAAGAATTTCATTGTCGATGGATATGACAATTAAATAATCTTGATTATCTATTTCCTTCTCATCAAATATCATCAGCTGCCAGTCCTCAGTTGCAGAAATGCAATCATGTTTTGAATCAATCTCTTCCAGACTCAAGTACAGCATCTCCCGACTTATTCTTTCTCCACCTTAAATAAAAAGCAGAGGATGCTAAACACTAGGGTGATAGCACTCATAGTGCTATTACTGCACAGCGCCAACTACCCTGTTCAATACTGATCTCCAGTCCTATCTATCTAGAGTTTGCACAGACATGGTGTGATAATGTGGGTGTATGTGCTCCGGTTTCCTTTTACATCTCAATGTACGGGTTGGTGAATTAATTGACCACTGTAAATTGTGTGGGCTAAAAGGTCAATCAAGGGGATGGGGTGGGGAAAGGGAACTGATGGGAACATGGTCAGCATGGACTCTTTGAGCCGAGGGGTCTAGTTTGATGCTGCATCTCTCCCTCTCATAGCACAGGTCAGGCAGGATTCAAGCACAGAGATAAACATTCTTCACTGAAGAGCACAGAAGGCTCTATATTAAATTGGAATAAAGTGCAGAACAAGTGCTTCACCTAGATCGAGTGATTAGGATGAGAAATGGTGAAAGAACAAGTGTTTTTGTTCCTACAGTTGCATGGGAAGGTGCTGTGAGAAGTGATGTGGATTATCTACAACAGGCATCATGAGACACTAGAAAAATGCCACCAAATGCAGGATCTGGGAAATCATCCAGACTCACTGAACGTATAAGCAAACCAAAGTCAGTGTCCTCTCATGGCTAACATACTGAGACTCTAACTACAATCTGATAGCTCCAGGGGTTGACCACATAGTTAGCATGTTGGGTACCAGACTCCAAGAGCAAGCATACTCTGTAATGGGTAGAGATCACCAGGTAGACAGAGAACAGGTTCCATGGTTGTGATCAAAGCCTTGGAAAAATTGTAATTGATTCTTGAAAATTTCTGTCCCATATCTACGTGAAGTGTTGAATGGCTCTAGCGACCTGTGTTCGACCCTGACACCCGGTATTGTCTGTGTGGAGTTTGCGTGTTCTCTCTGTGGTTTCCCCCGTGATGCTCCATTTGGTTGAGCAGTGTAAACAAGACCAGGGAAATAATGGTTGAAAATGTCGGCTGGGCAGCAGTTGGCACAGTGTGTGCAGTTTGCCACCATTGGAAAGATGTGATTGCACTGGAGTGGGGATTCTCCATTGAGCTGAAGCATTTCTGTCATGAAGAGAAACCAGGTCGACCAACTGCGTCACCATGCTGACCTTTTCCAATATGAGTGGTTATCCCACTGGCCTTCATCACGTTATCTACCTGTTTATCTTCAGCGATCCTTGGACCTGTGTAACGAGGTCCCCAAGCTTTTACCTTAGTGAATATTCCAGGCTTACACATGTATTAAACCACATCTGCCATTAGTCTGCCCTTCTTATTAACTGATCGTTACCTCCTGTAGCCTATGACTATCTTTACTATCAACATCAGTACTAATTTCTGGGTCATACGCATACCTATCCATCGTTCATTTCCAATTTACTCATTTATATCACAAACAGCAGCAATCCCAATACTTAAGACATCTATTGAGATACATATATTGAATTCATGTCATTCCGCCTGGCAGCAAGAGCTTGCTTTTTGGAAAGTTTTGGACTGCTTCTTCAGACCTGCTTAACCAGACAAATGCAGTAATTAAACGTTGATAACAAATGCACCTCAATGCTGCAGAAACACCTGGCCAAATAATTCAGCAAATTTCCACTGCTTATAATATGCTGTACCTTTTATATTAAAGAAGGCATCTTAACAGCAGATTAACTACCTTGCTTGACTTTACTAATATAGAAGCCAATCTAACATGAGAACTACCAGAAGTTTTGAGTCATGTACTTCATTTTTATCTCCAAATAACTATGTGCAGAATAAAGTTGTTCCTACCCCAAAGGTTCGCTAGACACCACCTTCAATAGTGTCATAATTTGTTAGACAAGTATTCAATAACAATAATATTGGGATCGTACAGTAACAAAATGCTTCACCACATTGCTCACTAATGATCCCCCTCTCCATCAGCAGTAGGAGTAATAACAAATTGCATTTTTAGTTTCAAACTGAGGTTAGGGAGGGTAAGATTTTTACAGCACTTAAGGTGTTTGTTTTTCCACTGAGTGCATTAATGTATGCATATTCTTGTGTTAATAATTGTTAAATGTCTACTAGCAGTGAACTGCATTATTGCAATTATTAGCTTCCTATGATATAATCTGTATTATATGTTATGAGAGACTATATTATAAGGCAATGTGACATGTTGATGTAACCTTCTTAATGAACAGGATTCTAAGCAATGATTAGGGAAATCACTATTCTTATGCCAAATCATGAGGGTTCCAAAGTTCAGAAGATTAGCAGCTCTGACAACCCATAAATCTTACAAAGCAGATCACAGACCTCCTGCATCAGGAACCAGGGCACGAAGGGTTTCACCAAGGTTACTAATAAGAAACAAAACTAAGGCATTCTTACCTCAGAAAAACAATAACTTAGTTTACAGTCACAAGACGATTCTCGAGAGAAGGGGAAATTGGGTTAGACCCAATTGATGTTGTACCCAAGACAATGTTGTACTCAGAGCCATTTAGAAAATACACCAGCTTTCATGCATTTAGTTTTTTTCTTTAATGTTCTCTCGATGTGGTTTCACTACCTTGTTCATACATTCATTTCTTTACCTGGATACACAACTGACACTCAACCCAAACATACTCCATTTTCCCAACTGAACCGTCAGGCATTTAAACTTCCTCTGCTAACACATAACTGATAACTTTACCTCAGAGAGAATTATTTCCCATTACTTTTAACAGCCACAAACTCACTGAAGATTAAACGACATGAATTTTGGGGTCTGAATTGGCAGGTTAACCTATCTGTCAAAATGAACACATTGGAGCAAAGCAATCACCCATTTTCTATCTAGGCCACATAGTACACCACACACCAACTTTTCCCACATTCCCCGTTATAACTCCCAAGTCCACCTGGTGTTATTATTACAAGCAATAACTTATGTTAATTAAATTAAAAGAGTTATACAGCCTGTCAATGTGGGTTCGGCCCAACTAATCATTGCTGAGCAAGCTGCCTATCTAAACTAGTTTCAATTTTTTCCTATGCATGTACCTATCCAATTATCTTTTAAATATTACTATCGAACCTAACTATACCACTTCTTCTGGCAGCCCGTTCCATATACCAACCATCTGGTTGTCAATGGTTATGGGGAGAAAGCAGGAGCATTAGGTTAGGAGGGAGATAGATCAGCCATAATTGAATGGCGTAGTAGACTTGATGGGCCAAATGGCCTAATTTTGCTCCTATCAATTATGACCATATGATCCTATGTGTGACAACCTTGCCTCTCAGATCCCCTTTAAATATTTCCCCTCACCTTAAACTTAGACTCCCCTACCCTACAAGGTGAAATTCATCTTATTTATGCCTATTATGGCTATATAAACCTCTCTGTCACCCCTCAGCCGACTGAGAAAACAACCCCTTCTGCAGTGGCAGAGGTACAGCGATAGAATTGCTGCAGACAGCACCAGTGACCCGGGTTCAATCCTGTACAATTCCTCCCACACTTGAAAGATGGACAGATTTACATTC
The DNA here is from genome assembly GCF_010909765.2 of Amblyraja radiata. NCBI lineage: Eukaryota > Metazoa > Chordata > Chondrichthyes > Rajiformes > Rajidae > Amblyraja > Amblyraja radiata. The sequence goes on along the minus strand of NC_045961.1, from coordinate 89,858,224 downwards.
AATTAGCTTTGCTAAAAATTGTAAATTGTCCCCAACGTGTAGGATGGTGCTGGTGTACAGCGGTACACTGGGCGACACGGACTCGGTGGGCCGAAGGTCATGTGTCCACGTTGTATCTCTAAAGTCTATTAACTCAAGCCCTTCAATCACAGCAGCATCCTTATGAATCCTTTCTGCACCCTCTCCAGCTTAATTACATCTTTCCTATAGCTCAGTGACCAGAACTGCACATAATATTCCAAGAGTGATCTCTCCAACATCTTCAGAAGTGATAGCAGAATTAGGCCATTCAGCCCATCATCTAGTAGTTCATCATTCAATCATGGCTGATCTAACTTTCTTTCCCTCTTAAACTATTCTCCTGCCTTCTTCCCATAGCCCAACGCCCATACTAATCAAGAATCTATCTCTGCCTTTAAAATATCCATTGCTTGGCCTCCACACCCTTCTGTGGCAATGAATTCCAGATTCACCACCCTCCGACTAAAGAAATTCCTCCTCATCCCCCTTCCTAAAGGAATGTACTTTAACCCGTTCACTGCCACGTTTTAGTTCACTATTGGCCATGACCCGAGTATAGGCGGGGGGGTGGCACTGAAAATGTTAATTATGAGGCTATGACCTCTGGTCCTAGATGCTCTCACTAGTGGAAATATCCTCTCCACATCCACTCTATCCAGGCCTTTCACTATTCTGTATGTTTAAATGAAACATTCTTGTAACATGATGTCCCAGCTCTTGCACTCAATGCCAGGTCTGATGAAGTCAAGCATGCCTCAGACTTTCTTCATTGTCTTGTTGCCACTTTCAGCTAACTATGTACGTGTACCCTTGTCTCTCTGTTCTACACATCTTAGGGCCTTGTCATTATCCTGTTCTGGTTTAACTTCCCAAAATACATAACTTTGTACTTGTCTGAATTAAAATTCCATCTGCCATTCCTTGGCCCACTTTACCAGTTGATTGAGATCCTGTTGGAACCTCAGACAACCTTCTTCACTGTCCACTCTATCACCATTCTTGATGTCATTCACAAACCTATCAACCAGGACATCTATTCACATTCAAATCATTAATATACATGACAAAGAACAGGGACCCAGCACTGATCCCAGCAGTACACCACTGATCATTGGCCTCCAATGATAAAACCAACCCTCCCTTACCACTTCTCAACGTGGAATAGTACAGTACGGGAACAGTTCCATTGGCCAATGATGCCTATGCCAAACATGCCAGTTTAAATTAATCTCCTCTGCCTGCACATGACTCATATCCCTCTACTTGCCTTAAGGCTGCGTGCTCATCCCCCTGCTGTATACTCGTGAATGCGTAGCCGGTCATAGTGTGAACTCCATCATCAAGTTCGCTGACGACACCACTGTTGTGGGACGTATCACTGATGGAGATGAGTCAGAGTATAGAAGTGAGATCGACTGTTTGACCAAATGGAGCCAGCCCAATAACTTGGCTCTCAACATCAGCAAAACCACGGAACTGATTGTGGACTTTGGAAGGGGTAGAATGGGGACCCATAGTCCCGTTTATGGTGGAGAGGGTCAAGAGCTTCATATTCCTGGGCGTGCATATCTCTGAAGATCTCTCCTGGTCCGAGAACACTGATGCAATTATAAAGAAAGCACATCAGCGCCTCTACTTCCTGAGATTACAGAGTCGGTATGACTCTCTCGAACTTCTACAGGTGCACAGTAGAGAGCATGCTGACCGGTTGCATCGTGGTTTGGTTCGGCAACTTGAGCGCCCAGGAGCGGAAGACTGCAAAAAGTTGTAAACACCGCCCAGTCCATCATCGGCTCTGATCTCCCTACCATCGAGGGGATCTATCGCACTCGCTGCCTCAAAAAGGCTGCCAACATCATCAGAGATCCACACCATCCTGGCCACTCACTCATCTCCCTGCTGCCTTCAGGTAGAAGGTACAGGAGCCTGAAATCTGCAACATCAAGGTTCAGGGATAGCTACTTCCCCACAGCTATCAGGCGATTTAACTTGACTCAAACAAAACTGAACATTAATAGCCCATTGCACTTTATCTGCTTATTTATGTGTGTGTGTGTGTGTGTGTGTGTGTGAATAAATACAGAACAGATCAGTGTGACCATATACCATTGAATATATATATCTATATTACTAAAAGTCTGTTCTTGACCGGTTTTGGACATCTGTGCTGCAATTTCCGAGAGAACGCCGCCACCTACGGCCGTCACTGCTCCCCACCTCTCCCCCTCCTCTCAGCACACACTCTCTCTCCCCCCGCCCCTCTCTAGGTGTGACTGCAGGTTGGGGGTTTTCCCGTCGATGAAAAATGACAGAGATATTAATGATTTTACAAAATTCTCCATTCTCTCTGCTGCCCCTGCTGGCGGCAGGGGGGAGGGACTATAAAACCAGGAAGTGGTGTGCCTCAATCAGTGTCTGCAAGCTGGAGGAAGGCAGAGGGTCACGTTTCTCTGAGCTGTGAATAACACTGAACACATGTCTACTCAAATGTAAGTGTCCTTAGTGGTTCTAAAACGCTTGCAGAATGTGTCTATTGGCTCTAAAATGTTTGCAAAAAGTGTTTATTGGTTCTAAAATGTTTGCAAAAAGTGTCTCTTTTGGTTCTACAATGCTTGCAGAATGTGTCTTTTTTGTTTCTAAAATGTTTTTTAGGTTCTCCCCCTCGCCTCCTTCCCCCCCCTCCCCCACCACTCCTCTCCCCTCTCAGCACACCCTCTCTCCCCCCGCCCCTCTCTAGATGTGACTGCAAGTTGGGGGCTATGCGTCAGTAGATAGGGTGGTTATGGGGTAAAAGGAGCAAATTAATAATATTAATATAATATCAAGGGGGTAATTAGCGTGAGTGCGGGGGGATAGTTAGTGTGTGTGACTCTGCGTGCCGCCTCCCCCCCCTCCCCACGTTTAGGGAACAGACCCAACGGGTCTGCACTTGGTCTAGTATATATATATATATATATTCAATGGTATATGGTCACACTGATCTGTTCTGTATTTATTTATGCCTAATATATTCTGTTGTGCTGAAGCAAAGCAAGAATTTCATTGTCCTACCTGGGACACATGACAATAAACTCTCTTGAATTTTGAAGACTGTTAAGGGTTTGGATACGCTAGAGGCAGGAAACATGTTCCCGATGTTGGACGAGCCCTTAACTAGGGGCCAAAGTTTAAGAATAAGGGGTAAGCCATTTAGAACGGAGACGAGAAAACACTTCTCTGAGTTGTGAGTCTGTGGAATTCTCTGCCTCAGAGGGCGATGGAGGCCGGTTCTCTGGATACTTTCGAGAGAGAGCTAGATAGGGCTCTTAAAGATAACAGAGTCAGGGGATATGGGGAGAAGGCAGGAATGGGGTACTGATTGGGGATGATCAGCCATGATCACATTGAATGGTAATGCTGGCTCGAAGGGCCGAATGGCCTACTCCTGCACCTATTGTCGATTGACCAATGACAGCAAGCATACCTATCATTTCTTTCTCATTCTATTTACTTTTGGCGCTACTCTTGAGTTATGGGCTTGGACCCCAGGCTCCGTTTATCAGTGCTGTTAAAGGTCTTGCCACCTCTCAAGCTGACCAATATCCCAATGTATACTTTGAGAGCCATTCTCACTGTTCGCAACTCTACCAATTTTGGAGAAGGCTTTCAACTTACTGACCAACACATCGGCATCCAACTCATTTATATATCACAAACAAAAACTCCCAGCACAATAGTCCACTGGTCACAAACCTCTTGCGAGAATAAAACCCTTCCACAACTGTTTTCTAGAAATAAACCAGCTCCGATGCCAAATAACTAAATCACTGTGGATCCCAAGTCTGGATCAGCTTACCGTAAAGGACTATATAAAATGCCTAAACATTTATATAGGCATATCCACTGGCCTGTCTTCATCAATCACCCACATCTCCTCAAAAGATTGTGACCTTTTGTGCAAAGCTATGCCCTAATTTGCCCATTGTCTTCCAAATTTGAGTAAAACTAATCCTAAAGAATCCTCTCCAATAGCATCCCTACTACTGTCATGAAGCTCACCGGCATAAAATTCCCTTCTTAAACATAAGAACACGAGTCACCAGTCGCCTGGAACTTCATTTATGGCTAGCGAAGATACAAAAAGATAAGTCAAATCCGCTGTAGTCACCTCCTCGTGACCATGTGAGTTTTCTCCAGGTTTTTCCAAATGCAGATGAATTGGCTTCAATAAATTGCTCTTAATGTGTGGGATGATAAAGTGGAATAACGGACAACTAGTGTGCGGTTGATCTATGGTCAGTGTGGACTCTGTGGGCCAAAGGGCCTGTTTCCATGCTGCATCTCTCAACTAATTAAGTGTAACCAGGAAATGGGGAACCAAAGGCATTATTTATGGGTGGAGGTAGGGTATGTGGGCAAGGTCGTAAATGAACATTTCTAGTTTGTCTTCACCAAGGAGGACATGGACAATAGATACGAGAGAATCCAGGTGCTGAAATCTTGAGCAAACACAAACTGCTGGAGGAAATCAGGTCAGGCAGCATCGGAGGAGGGGAAATGGAAAAATCAATTTCACACTTGCCCTGAAATATCATCAGTCTATATCCTCCACAAATACTGCTGAGTTCCCCCAGCAGTTTGTTTTTGCTCAAGATTCCAGCATTTGCAGTCTCCAGGGTTGGAACAAATAGGGCACCAGGAATGAACAAAGAGACAGAGTTCCTGTGCCTGAAAGTGCCAAAGGAGGTGCATAGGGTGAAGATGACATCAGGCTGCAGCTGCTAGAATCTGAAGGTCCATACCAACATCATATGCTCATTCCCTGCACAGAAACTGCCTGATTCACTGAGCTCCTTCTGCACTTCGTTATTTCGAATAGATTATTGGGCTGCCATATTACAAGTTTACAAAACAGTTTAGATTACACTTGAAAAAACCATTTATAGTCACCAAACTATAAAATGCTACTGCATGGAAAGAATGCAGACATACCAAGTTAAACTGAGAGATGGAAAATATACTGACTTTGTATCGTGGAACAAAGGAGGCCGAGGGATGACTTGAAAGTATATAACATTAACGCACTGATAGGTCAGTCAGAATATTTTTTCCAACGATTGGGTCATCAAAAACAAAAGGGCATAAGTTTAAGGCGCGAGATAGAAAATGTAGGTTTTAGGTTTTGGTCATTTTAGAAAATGGCAGTTTTTAAAAAAAATTGCACAGCAGTAAACGTCTGAAATATACTGCCAGAGGTGGTGAAATCAGATCAAATGACTACATTTGAGACACAAAAGACAGATGCTTAAACAGCCAATGCAAATGCCCCAATACATGAAAATAGGACTTGTAAAGACGGACTAAAAGTTTGGTCTCAATACAAGTGGCAAATGGCCTCTTATCTGTACTGTACAATTATGTTTGGCGGATATTTTAAAAAGAAAATATAGAGTTTTGATTAGTACAGGTGTTAGAGGTTATGTGGAGAAGGCAGCAGAATGGGGTTAGGAGGGGTAGATAGATCAGCCATGAATGAATGGCGGTGTTGACTCGATGGACCGAATGGCCTACTTCTACTCCTATCACATGACCTTATAACTATGACTATAAAGGTGTATATATTTAGAAATAGTGGAAATGACAAGCATTTAAACATCCAAAAGACACTACAAAAAAATTGAAACACCCAATACTTTTTAACATTGAATCGACCCGTTCATGAACACGTTTCAAGTCAATATTTTTCCAAACTTTATTCCATAAAAGATACTACAGGTGCACAACCTTTTATCCGGAGTTCCAGAAACCGAAAAGCTCCGAAAATCGGACATTTTTTCCAGGATGTCGTCTGCACACCAAAGCTCGCGTTTGGCGCCAAACCTGACCCGAAACGACCCACGGTCAACCCAGGTCTGTACTACTGTAGCGGCTGCCTCCTCCCCGGAGACCGGGGAGACACTTAAACATTTGTAAATCATTGCTTAAATGTTAGTCAGTTGGTTTGGAGGGCTTTTATGTGAAGGGGGAAACTTTAATTCTTAGTCCCCTACCTGGACGGAGAGGCGGGGAGCGGGCAATGCCTTACCGGGTCGCCGTGCAGTAAGCTCCGGAGCGCTGTGGCCGCCGACTCCCAACATCGCGGAGCTGGGGCTGCGGACGTCCGGCCGCGGGCGGCGCCGGTTGTAACTCCGACCCCAGCAACTCCACCCTTGGCTGCGCTCCAAATCCAGCGCGGCCCGCGGCCGGACGCCCGCAGCCCCGCGATGTTGGTAGTCGGCGGCCACAGCACTCCGGAGCTTACTGCACGGCGACCCGGTAAGGCATTGCCCGCTCCCCGCCTCTCCGACCAGGTAGGGGACTAAGAATTAAAGTTTCCCCCTTCACCCCCCCCCCATAAAATCCCTCCAAAATAACTGACTAACATTTAAGCAATGATTTACAATGATTCCCCGGTCTCCGGGGAGGAGGCAGCCGCTCCAGACTTTTCAAGCCGCCCGCGCTACCAACCTAATCTACGCTAAAAATCTTCCATTCGGAAATCCGAAAAATTCCGAAATCCGAGAAGTGTCTGGTCCCAAGGCTTTCGGATAAAAGGTTGTGCACCTGTACTTCTTAAAGCTTGCCTCATGGGAGGTCAGCTTAATCCACTCTTGAAGGCATTCAAGGCTTTTACAGAAGTATCTTTTTTGCTCTTCTGCTTACCAGCTTCCCTCAAGCCCTCCCAAAATATTTAATGTCCAAGACAAGTTTCTAATCCCAGTGACAATTTCAGCAGCGAGCGCACCAGATATCCAGTAGCTACTTATTTCAAAACTCCAGCGTCAGTATCTATTTGACAGTTCAAAGATCAACCCTCTTTTTCATACAACTTTTGAATCTACCTTCAAATTATACAATATCCAAAGAGTTTTTTAAATGAGGAAATCACACAGATCAGTCCTGATGTAACAATCAGAACCTGGGGTGAAGCAGTTCTTTGTGCCAAGCGTGTTGAGATTAATGAAACAAACAACACGGTTTTTTTAATCCATTTTATTGCATAATTACAGAAAATTCTCAGTTGATTTCACACCTGTAAAAAGATAAAAAGCAAAAATTAGAAGCACCTAGACCTATAAATAGCATGCACATATTTTATTTTTTAGACCTTCTCAGACAAATGCCTCTAAGTCATCATTTTAAAGACTCACTGTGCTCAGAGACCTCAACACAGAAGCATAAAACATGCTACTTGCATCAAGAACCCCAAGACAGATCAAGTCCAAGCAGACTCGTCATCAAGCATCATCACCGAAGGCATCTCGACCTTTAATTCAGTTATACAAATATAAAATTACAAGGAAACATTCCCACCAGGTAGAAGCTAATAGTCTAAATGAAGCATCAGGATTGCTTCTGTAGATGTTTTCAAAATCAAAATGAAAAATATTTTTCTTGACTTACAGCCAACATTCATCAAAAGCAAACATTGCTTGTCTACTGAGACATATGCACTTACAAATTCTCTATGCAAAATGCCCAGATTTTTTGCTCCTGTCACTAGTTGCTCCAATGTTATTGCACTGCTTTTATTGCTTTACAACAATGAGAACTGCAATTGAGGCTTTGACAAGTAGGTCACACCAGGTAAGGAAATGGAATTGTGCCACCAAACAGCAGTAACATTAGTTTTCACCACCATTACCAGCGTAAATTCATAACTTCCAAGAGGAAATCTCTCACCCAGGATCTATTATTCTGGTACCACAAATAAAGATTGCTGTGCAACAGTCAAACTTTCAAATGGAAGCAAAAAGGGTTACACATGACAGACAAATCAAAATTATTTAAAATGAAGCTCTACTCCACCTAAGCCAAAGAAAATTGTTGCAGAATCTCAAGAGAAAACTCACTCTTTTTTCTGCGATTTTTTTAAATCCTTAACCTCTCACTAAGTTTCTCCTATCTCTGAGCTTCATAACCAGAGTACAATGCAGGGAAGTAATATCTTACCAATTATGCAGTAGGAACTGGCCCAGCCTGCTGGATCACAGGTTGCTCTGGTTTGCTTCCCTTCTGTTCTGAAATGGGCGTTGTTGGCAAGATTTCATCCTTGGGCTCAACAATGCTGACGTGATCAGGGAGAGGTTTCTTGGGTCCAATTTTCCCACTTGGGTCCCAAGGCAGCATTATTTTAACTTTAATGCCCAACACACCTTTGAATGAATGAATGGATCAACGTAAGACAACATAGACACGGTGTACTACTAAAATACAGTTTTAAACTTTATTAAAGAACCCATCTACAGAAAAAAAAAAATTCATCTGTCATCTCCAGGACCACCAAGAGTCAAATAAAGGACAACCACATAACAAAATACCAGACAGGACTGATAAGCTTGCATCTTCAGTAAATGTTCTGAACTCCTTTACCAAAGCTGCTGGTGACCAAAGGACAACATGAAAGATTAGTCTCTCACCTTGTCTCAGCAGTACATGTCGCACAGCTGTATCAACATAATAGTTGACAGGATCACCACTGTGGATCATTAGACCATCGACAAACTTCATGGACTTGGCTCTCTGGCCTCGAAGTTTTCCAGAAACAACTACCTCGCAGCCCTTGGCTCCACTTTCCATAATGAAACGGAGAACACCATAGCAGGCTCTGGAAAAACAAAAGAAACACGTGTTGCCAAAATACTAAAATCTGCATGGCAACTACTAATACATGCAATGCAGGATTACCCAGGTGGTCTATAAATAACAAGAACACCTTTCAAATGAATTCATTTGACAACCTACCTGATGAACACGTTTAAGGAACTACAATTCTGGTAAGGCACACAAGCAGAGGGCAAACCTGGGGGTAGACCAGTTTCCAAATTATTGCACAAGGATGAGGACTAACAATACCACAAATGCCAAGGACATTTGTTCTCTTATTCACAACCCGAGCAAAATACAGACTATTCTTAATGCGTGACTTGGGCTGACAAGTGACATTGACTAAATTTGATTTTGAAACAAAATCCAACCTAATAACCCACATTCTTGTACTTTAGGTACTGTGTGACACAGAATCATTATAGTCCCTCAGAATAGTTCCACGTCTAAAAGTGTAACAATATGACCAAGTGAAGCAAAGGCAGTTTTATTCGGAATATTCAGAGCTAAACACTGAACTGAAGACCAACTTGTAAGGGAAAGAATAGTGAGAGCTAATAACTAGTAAATAGGGATGTGGATTGTGCTAATGTGGTGACAGGGAATTGCAAAGCATAAAAGTAGAAACATGAAATGCAACAGACACCCAAGTTTCAGAAACTTCACTGATTATGTTATAGCGCGCACCAAATTATTGCAACAGAAAATTTGATCTACTGTCAACGAAGATAGACGTAGATAATCATTTTATTCTGTATACCTAATTAAGTCTTTCTCCAAGCTCCATTCTGTAATCTAAACCTCGTTTTAATCACGTTTCTGTGTAATCCTACAATCTGAGAATATAAAAAATGCAAAGTAGCACCCGGTAGATCTGCTTTGACCTTTCTCCACGTGGGCGCCAGTTTCAATGAATCGCCCGTTACTTCGAAAACCAACGCTGTGTGGTCTTTCCATTTTGCTCCAACAATCTGCGTAGTCAGCAGGATACTCCACTGAAAACGCAACCAACTATGACGCAACTAGGCTCCTGGTTGGGCAAGTGTGCTCGAGATACCATCCGGATAGATTAAGGAATAACCCCATAGTCGACTGTGACCGCAATTTGTGGTAAAAAGAGACCTCGGTGTGTGAGGCATTTGGTGTCGGAGAACGGAGGATTGGTGTGTCTGGGTAATTGGTGGACAGGGTCCGACTGGTCTTGGGTTGCAATTGAGTTTTCGGAAATCGATTGAGTAACAACTTTATTTTGAGGCATAGGCTCATGGAACCGAAATTGCAGACACTTGTATAGTATGGCCATGGGAGAAAAAAGGAAGCCGGTGAAGTAGTGTGGGAATTGAAAGGATCCCTTATACAGATGGTAGCATACCACAACTGTAAGTTGACACAAAAAATAGTAAAAGGGTTACAATCCAGACGGAAAAATCCCTGAGCAAATTGTTTGGTGGAACAGACATGGGCAGATATGAAAAGGCTGTAATAATAGCGTTATTGCACAATCACCATAGAATGGTGATCGCTAAACAAGCATAGGACCCCCCCCCCCCCTCCGATTTCGAGGCAAATGGTAGGTAGCACAAATGCAAGCGTGCCCCCAGAACATACAGATTGGAATGATTTTGACTGACGCAGTTGATGAGTATGGGACTTTGATGTCTAAGCTGATCTACTGGTGCGCACCAGTTTTAATAAATCGGCTGTTATTTCAAACACCAACTCCGCATGGTGTTTCCATTTTGCTCTGACACCAACACTTGGGTGTGGTTGGATTAATATGTGGGCAAAAGATGGCACCTCCACCAATTCCAGTCCTGCTATGTGCCAGTTTATACCTTTGACTCGTTGCGAGATTGATCCAATTTGCTACTATCCAATCTTGTAGTATTTGCATCCAATAACCTCAATTGTTTACAGATGCATTCAAAGCCCTCAAAAATCCCATTCATTTACACCTGCAAGTCTACTTGAAACAAAACCTGAAAACTGTGTCTTACCTTCGTACAGCAAGGCCTCCCAACAACTTGTAGCGCAGAGATTCTGCCTGTGCAATGGCACAAAGCCCTCGAGTGGCAACCTTTTCAGCGTAGAGCTAGGAAGAAAAAGCACATTATTCCAGGCTACACCAATGCCCCACTCATTCTTTTTCACCACAGTGCAACACAGCATATCCAACATTTCTGTTGGGAGTGGAGCCAATATTCAAATCTAATGGGGGACTGTTCACCCTACGATGACCACACTTTAGAAGCAAGGTCACCCAAACCTCAAGATGCAACCTGCAGACAATGCAAACTGAATCCCAAGATATCACCGGCTTGTTCACAGACACATACAGGGATAACCATTGCACTCCAGTGCACCACTCAGAACTCAAACAATAAAACATGAAGGAAAACAGATGAAATTAGCCACCACCTATAATGTACCAGCACAGCCCTTGCTCACTTGAGGAAAAGGACATTTGCATTTCAAAACATCAGACCTGGCACAATACTCATCATCTACCAGACAGCAGTGATTCCTGACATTCTACATGTTTCCAAGACCTTGCTGGCATAAGACACTAGCAAAATACAAATAATTTGTTTGCAAAAATTCTCCAAATTCACAAAAGCTCAAGTTCATGTATTGAATGAAAAAAGGGCACCCACCTAAGCAGCAAAAGGCATGCACCACCTTGTAGACTACCATTGTGCATCACCATCAATCACCTCCTGGCAATGTGCAGAAGAGAATCGTTCCCTGACCCCATCAACTAGAAGACCAAGTAGAAACTAGTCACCATGACAAAGTTGAGCTTTAACTTAGCATATCCAAGTACTGCTTAAACATAGCAAATAAACAAACAAATGGAGGAATTCAGCAGGTAAGACAGCATCTGTGGAGGGAAATGGATAGTTGATGTTTTGAGTTGAGATTCTTCATTTAGACTGCCTAGATGTTCAGAGTACCCTAGCCCAGTCTAGGTAAAGGCCCTCAACACGAAACATCAACTGTCCATTTCCCTCCACAGATGTCGTCACCCGATGCATTGTTCCTCCAATTGGTCTTTTTCCTATCAATTCAAGCATCTGCAGCTTACTGTTTAAATGTGGCATGGATTTTCATCCTTTTCATGAAAAATCCCCAGAACTCTATCGGTAGCTCTGCTATAAGATGCTAATGGATGCATTCCTAAGAAACTAAGCTTTATAGAAAATCACATTATTATGTCAATTGTGTACACAGGGTGTTTCAGACATGCAATGACAAATGTATTTGTCCCACGCAGGATTTTCAAAAATAAAGTGTTTTCAATGTTGTTACAAGCTAAAAATAGATGCTACTCAAGTTATGGTAACTAGCATTGTATAGTTTTAGTATTACCTCCCCGCTCAGATATTCTAGGCCAACTAATAAAGGAAAGCACACCATAAATCTTTTAACTTGTTTAATTGACAGCCATGAATGCTGAAAGGACGTGGATATGCTAAGACCCCCATGTTCTCCTTCCTCCCCACTGCACACATCTTGGTGTCTGCCCATTTCCTGTATGCCCTCCTACATCAAATGTCACCAAACACAACAAAATTAAAACAGACTCATTTTCAACGTTTGTATGGAAACCTTCTCAGACAAATGCCTCTAAGTCTTCAAAGGAAACATTGTTCAGGACCCTGAAGGCAGCAGCACAGAACGTGCCAACTGCATCAGGAATCCTGAATCAAATCATACTCCCATCAGACTCGTCATCAAACATCACTGAAGGCAAAAAGTAAGAAAACGCTGTTCCAAGCAACTCAGCCAGAACACTCCACGTTGCAATAAAAATAAAGGCACATCAAGTTTCCTCCGGGTTTCTATGTTCCAACTCACCTCAACACTTCCTTCTGGGAAACCAAATCTCTTCTGAACAACAGCAGTCAGCTCACGAATTCGGCGCCCTTTCTCACCCAGCACATTCTGAGTCCTGAGAAATTTTAAAGAAGTTAACGATATATTAAACAATTTATTCAAGCACAATTTGTACTTTCTGAAGCCCAGTAGGCACAGGAGTTCTCAAAGAGCTCTAGGCTCCACCTTTTACAATCTTATTCGAACTTGAAAGTGCCCAGGAGGATGAAGGAGACACACTGGCCATCACAAATTAGGGCATAGAATACAAATGTTAGGATGGGCATATCGAAAATGCACTTGGAAAAGCAAGAATTTATCCGGGATATCATGGCTTTGCATGCGGCATGATCTTCAATGTACAAAATCGTGTTGACTATCTCTAATCAGCCCTTACCCAATAAAATGCAGGTATATCTTGTCCCTCCAAATACTCTAGTAACTTTCCGACCACAGATGTTAGCTGAGGGATGTCCTTCTAGAGGTATATGAAATAGTGAGGGGCATGGACAAGGTGAATAGCCAGAGAAATAAGGAACTGCAGAAGCTGGTTTACAAAAAAAGACAGTGTGCTGGAGCAACTCACCAGATCATTCAGTACCTCTGGAGAATATGGATAGGTGATGTTTACGGTCACCTATCAAGAGAGTTAGATTTAGCTCTTAGGTCTAAAGGAATCTAAGAGATATGGGGAAAAAAGCAGGAACGGGGTACTGATTTTAGATGATCAATCATATTGAATGGCGGTGCTGGCTCAAAGGGCCGAATAGCCTACTCCTGCACCTATTTTTCCATGTCCTGTCACCTATCTATGTTCTCCAGATATGCTGCCTGACTCACTCAGTTACTCCTGCACTTTGTGCCTTGAAATAGTGACGGAGTCAAAAACTAGAGGGCATCAATTTGAGATCAGAGGCGAAATATTGAAACTGACTCAAGAGGGCCACTGCTTTTTCCACACAGATGATAGTGGCATGTATATGGAAGAGGTGGTGAAGGCACTCTGGACAGGAGCATGAATAAGAAAGGTTTGGAGGGATATGGGTTAGGCACAGCAAGTAGGACTATCTTGGATAGTCTACTTGGTCGTTATTGGGCAAAAGGTTAGACTGAAGGATGATAAATCCCCTGGGCCTGATGGTCTGCATCCCAGGGTCCTCAGGGAGGTGGCTCTAGAAATAGTGGACGCATTGGTGATCATTTTCCAATGTTCAATAGATTCAGGATCAGTTCCTGTGGATTGGAGGATAGCTAATATTATCCCACTTTTCAAGAAAGGAGCGAGCGAGAAAACGGGGAATTACAGACCAGTTAGCCTGACTTCGGTGGTGGGAAAGATGCTGGTCAATTATTAAAGAGGTAATAATGGGGCATTTGGATAGCAGTAAAAGGATTAGTCCAAGTCAACATGGATTTATGTAAGGGAAATCATGCTTTGACTAATCTTCTGGAATTTTTTGAGGATGTGACAAGTAAAATGGATGAAGGGATGCCAGTGGATGTAGTGTATTTTCAGAAAGCCTTTGATAAGGTCCCGCACGGGGGACTGGTAACTAAAATTAGAGCACATGGTATTGGGGGTAGGGTGTTGACATGGATAGAAAATTGGTTGGCAGACCGGAAGCAAAGAGTAGGAGTGAACGGGTCCTTTTCATAATGGCAGGCAGTGGCGAGTGGAGTGCCGCAAGGCTCGGTGTTGGGGCCGCAACTGTTTACCATATGTATTAATGATTTGGAAGAGGGAATTAGGAGCAGCACTAGCAAGTTTGCGGATGACACAAAGCTGGGTGGCAGTGTGCACTGTGAAGAGGATGTTAAGAGGTTGCAGGGTGACCTGGACAGGTTGAGTGAGTGGGCAGATGCGTGGCAGATGCAGTATAATATCGATAAATGTGAGGTTATCCACTTTGGCGGCAAAAACAATGGGGCAGAATATTATCTCAACGGAGTTAGATTAGGTATGGGGGAGGTACAGCGAGACCTGGGCGTCATTGTACACCGGTCACTGAAAGTTGGCGTGCAGGTACAGCAGGCAGTGAAGAAAGCTAATGGAATGTTGGCCTTCGTAACAAGAGGATTTCAGTATAGGAGTAAAGAGGTTCTTCTGCAGTTGTATAGGGGGGTTGCACGTAAGGTCACAGGGTCATAGGGCTTGACGCACAGAGCCGCTCAATCCATCTGGAGGACATCCGTAACTTCCGGTATATGTTATTAATGCAAGAAACGCGTACTTTCCTACCTGTTAAAAACCGCCAAAATGTTGAATTTTTGCGCTGAAAAAAATTGTGGAAGTTGGGGTAAGTGTGAGAGATGTACCCAACTTTAGAATTCCAAAAGTGAAGCGAAATGAAGGTAACGAGAAGCGAGAGCTGAAGGGACAACAGCAGCTAAAGTGCTTGGTAAACATTGGCTGTGCAGATATCGGAATTGAAAATATTGGGAATTATCGCGTTTGCTCACTGCATTTCATCAACAGTAAGGCATTATTTGAGTTTTTCTTGATTCGTTTGGTATCTAAAAAGTCTCAGAAGTGACAAATCTGGCTGTAAATTTATCTTCAGACGCGTTTTCATTTTGTATGTAAAAACCCACTTGAGAACCATGGGCGATTTTAAAAATATTTGCAGCCATATTTATCACTTCTGAAACTTTTTAGATGCCAAAGGAATCAAGAAAAAACACAAATAATGCCTTAGTTGATGAAATGCAGTAAGCAGATGGCCAATGTTCCCTAAGCACTCTGTCTGTTGTTGTCCCTTCAGCTCTCACTTCTATCTACCGTCATTTCCCCTCACTTTTGGAATACTGAAGTAGGCTAAATGTCTCACACGCTTATCCCGATTTCCATAATTATTTACAGCGCAAAAACTGACAATTTCAGCGGGTTTTAACGGGCCCGCTACGCTGGAAACAATGGTAAGTGCCCACCTGCAGTTCATCGCGTGTACTCCACTTGGAGTAGCGTAGCAACAGTACGGGTCATGGGTCGTGACCCGACTGCCGTGAAACCTCCCTATAGGGCTCTGGTGAGACCACATCTGGAGTATTGTGTACAGTTTTGGTCTCCTAATTTGAGGAAGGACATCCTTGTGATTGAGGCAGTGCAGCGTAGGTTCACGAGATTGATCCCTGGGATGGCGGGACTGTCATATGAGGAAAGATTGAAAAGACTAGGCTTGTATTCACTGGAGTTTAGAAGGATGAGGGGATATCTTATAGAAACATATAAAATTATAAAAGGACTGGACAAGCTAGATGCAGGAAATATGTTCCCAATGTTGGGCGAGTCCACAACCAGGCCACAGTCTTAGAATAAAGGGGAGGTCATTTAAGACAGAGGTGAGAAAAAACGTTTTCATCCAGAGAGTTGTGAATTTATGGAATTCCCTGCCACAGAGGGCAGTGGAGGCCAAGTCACTGGATGGATTTAAGATAGCTAGATAGAGCTCTAGGGGCTAGTGGAGTCAAGGGATATGGGGAGAAGGCAGGCACGTGTTATTGATAGGGGTCGATCAGCCATGATCATAATGAATGGCGGTGCTGGCTCGAAGGGCCGAATGGCGTCCTCCTGCACCTATTTTCTATGTTTCTACGACTACAGTTGGGTCACATTAGCCGTGCAGCTCCAGGTATTTATAACAATTTTGATTAAGTGTGTTTTGGTGCAGGTTTAGGACTATAGATGGTGCATCTTGGTTGGCATGAGCAAGTGTCTGACCCATATTCCTCCAAACCTTGTCTATGCATGCTCTGTCCCAAATGGCTCTACCATCCATTCCATATAAACACCACCATCTGTGTGGAAAGAGTGGTGGCCCTTTTAAATCTTTCGCCTCTCAGACTGATTCCTGGGATGGCAGGACTTTCATATGAAGAAAGACTGGATAGACTCTGCTTGTACACACTAGAATTTAGAAGATTGAGGGGATATCTTACAGAAACTTACAAAATGTTTAAGGGGTTGGACAGGCTAGCAAGAAGATTATTCCCGATGTTGGGGAAGTCCAGAACTAGGGGTCACAGTTTAAGGATAAGAGGGAAGTATTTTAGGACCGAGATGAGAAAATCATTTTTTACAGAGAGTGGTGAATCTGTGGAATTCTCTGCCACAGAAGGTAGTTGAGGCCAGTTCATTGGCTATATTTAAGAGGGAGGTAGATGTGGCCCTTGTGGCTAAAGGGATCAGGGGGTATGGAGAGAAGGCAGGGATGGGATAACGAGTTGGATGATCAGCCATGATCATATCGAATGGCGGTGCAGGCTCGAAGGGCCGACTCCTGCACCTATTTTCTATGTTTCATCTCAAATGTCGAAGCAAGTGCCGAAGGGACTATTTCCCTGCTCTATGACGCCCTTGTAACTAAAGCAGGAAGTCGGATGAGTCCGGGCCAGTTGCGGGACACTATATTCTGCCCCATTCCCACCCGTGGCTGCAGCGGCCGGGCTGGGCCTGGCCGGGCCCCAGGCCGCCCTTTACCTGGTCGCTAGGATGATGATCTCGGTCCTTGTCGGGGTGACTCGTACCTCCACGCCGCTGTACCCGTCCTCGGCCAATTCGCGGGTCAGAAACTCGTTGAGCTCGGCCTTGAAGATCCCGTCCGCCACGAACTAGAAAGAAATGTGGCAGTCGGCGGGCGCCATGTTAGAGTCAGTGAGGGACAATCCCACTCCATCCTCCAACATCGCGCATTGACGACGCTCACTTTGGCCGCCAATGTGAGCGGGTACCCTCCTGTAATCATCCCAACCCCCGATGGCGGGCCCGTTAGTCACTGTCCCCCCGCAAACCGCCGATTCACCCGCCTCACCTTTCGCTTCTTCGATATCTGAGCCGCCATTTCCCTTCGAGGGCTTGCGGCGAAAGGAAGGCCCTGCCTCGGCGGAAGTAATTTAAGGAAGCTGGCACTTCCGCTGTCAGGTTCTTGTCCAATGGGAAGGGGGAGAACGAATCACGTGGCACGAGGGCGCGGCCGCTTGGCATTCTGGGGTTTGTAGTTGTCTCGCCTGGAGTGGACGATGTCGTGGAGTGGAAAGGGCGGGCGCGCTCGCTCGCTTTAACCATATAATATAATAACCATATAACAATTACAGCACGGAAACAGGCCATCTCGACCCCTCTAGTCCGTGCCGAACACATAATCTCCCCTAGTCCCATATACCTGCGCTCAGACCATAACCCTCCATTCCTTTCCCATCCATATAACTATCCAATTTATTTTTAAATGATAAAAACGAACCTGCCTCCACCACCTTCACTGGAAGCTCATTCCACACAGCCACCACTCTCTGAGTAAAGAAGTTCCCCCTCATGTTACCCCTAAACTTCTGTCCCTTAATTCTCAAGTCATGTCCCCTTGTTTGAATCTTCCCTACTCTCAGTGGGAAAAGCTTATCCATGTCAACTCTGTCTATCCCTCTCATCATTTAAAAAACCTCTATCAAGTCCCCCCTTAACCTTCTGCGCTCCAAAGAATAAAGCCCTAACTTGTTCAACCTTTCTCTGTAACTTAGTTGCTGAAACCCAGGCAACATTCTAGTAAATCTCCTCTGTACTCTCTCTATTTTGTTGACATCCTTCCTATAATTAGGCGACCAAAATTGTACACCATACTCCAGAATTGGCCTCACCAATGCCTTGTACAATTTTAACATTACATCCCAACTTCTATACTCAATGCTCTGATTTATAAAGGCCAGCACACCAAAAGCTTTCTTTACCACCCTATCTACATGAGATTCCACTTTCATGGAACTGTGCACAGTTATTCCCAGATCCCTCTGTTCACCTACATTCTTCAATTCCCTACCATTTACCATGTACGTCCTATTTTGATTTGTCCTGCCAAGATGTAGCACCTCACACTTATCAGCATTAAACTCCATCTGCCATCTTTCAGCCCACTCTTCCAACTGGCATAAATCTCTCTGTAGACTTTGAAACTCTACTTCATTACCCGCAACCCCACCTATCTTAGTATCATCTGCATACTTACTAATCCAATTTACCACACCATCGTCCAGATCATTGATGTACATGACAAACAACAGTGGACCCAACACAGATCCCTGTGGCACCCCACTCGTCACTGGCCTCCAACCTGACAAACAACCATCCACCATTACTCTCTGGCATCTCCACTCATGGTCTCAGGATTTCTCAGCTCGGACGGTAATTTATTGTAGACAGCAAAATCCTCCCCCCCCTCCCCTGACAACAATGAAAGTAAGCGAATTATCTGCTTCAATTGCCCTTCTGAGAACTTCTCTCATGATGGAGGTTGACTTGATTCCACTCTGGATGTGTTGGTTCTGAGGGTCCGATGAGACCAGTGTGAATGGGGGTCTTGCTCTAGTATCTTTGGTGGGAGCGCAGGTATATGGGACTAGGGGAGAATACGTGTTCGGCACGGACTAGAAGGGTCGAGATGGCCTGTTTCCGTGCTGTAATTGTTATATGGGAGCTGCAGACTTTTCCATGGACAGAAAGTACTTCATGAGAGGGAGCACATCTTTCGCTGCTCATGCAGCGCTTTCTTTGTATTCCGACTGGCTCCTTCTCCATCCTGGTTCTCCAGATCTCCCCAAAAGCACTATCTCCATTGAGTGTAGTAGTACTTTATTGTCACATGTACCTAGATACAGTGAAAAACTCTTGCTTTGCATACAATCCAGTAAAATCATACTGTACATAAGCACAATACAAGAGAGCAATGAACAAATCTCCAGACTTACGAGTGGTGTGTGGAAAAGTAAGTTTTCTATCATTATGCTATTGAGATGTATATTTTGGCAAATAATAAAATGTCTTGACAGCTTAAACACCCACTCCCTTTCAAAGATATAGTCAATTTGCTGAGGTTGATTATGTCCAATTAACAGCTAACAATTATGCCATTTCTTGGCTTGCATCTGAGTAAAATGTAATTCAAAACCTACGTATGGTTTGCGATTTTTTTAATGATAACTTTAGCTTCAGAAGAGTTTTCTTTTTGCATGTAAGAACCCACTTGAGAACCATGGGCGATTTAAAAAATTTACAGCCAGATTTATCACTTCTGAAACTTTTTAGATACCAAAGGAATCAAGAAAAAACACAAAAAATGCTTTACTGTTGATGAAATGCAGTGAGAAACGTGATAATTCCCAATATTTTCAATCTTGATATCTGCACGGCTAATGTTCGCCAACCACTTTAGCTGTTGTTGTCCCTTCAGCTGTCGCTTCTCTCTACCATAATTTCTCCTCACTTTTGGAATTCTGAAGTAGGATAAATGTCCATCACAGTTACCCCGATTTCCACAATTATTTACAGCGCAAAAATTGACCATTTCGGCGGTTTTTAACAGGTAAAAACGCGTACTATCTTACCTGATAAAAAAAAGGCAAAATTATCAATTTTTGTGCTGTAAATAATTGTGAAGGGTGACTGAGCGCCTGTACCAAATACTCTAGTATCTTTGCTCTGAACCCGAGATAGGTGTAAGCGGCCAATGGAGCGCATCCCTCGGGACAGCAACCCAGGGTCAGCGCTGTCCGGCCACAGCCCCCCCCCCCCCCCCCCCCCGCGGGGACAGACGGCCCAGGGTCTACGAGTTTGGAACAAGAGTGTGGAGTCCAGATGCTGGGACAGAAGAGCCGGCTGTGCTGGCAGCCATAATAAATGCTTACCTGACATTCACCTCGTGTACTTCGGTTGGCGTTGCGTGGCAACAGTATGGGTCACAGGTCACGACCTCGACTGCCGTGCAACCTCCCTGTTGTCTATTGAGTTAGAACAGAAAGTGTTGCCATGTTTCTGTCGCCATCTTGTACCTTTCAAGTATCACATTTTAAAATATATCAGGCCTTATGTTGGCTACAAAGGCTCGTTATTCTGGCAGTGGCACTGGGTCAGCGATGTTGAGGTCAGACGGGTCTGGTGGGGGTGTCGGTGCCTTGCACCACTGTGTTGCTGCAGGCAGCGGTCGATCTGTGTGCTCGTTCGACTCCTGTGGGGGGCTTCCAGCGACGTTTGATCTACATTATCGCCTGACTGCTGAAGGGTCTCCAGCAGCCTACATCAACGACATTTTGACATACAAAACTTTTTTTATCTCTTCAATGCAGATGTGACTTTTTTTCCATGTCATATCTCCGTTCGCGCTGCGGCCTAACATCGAGGAGCTGGGCGGCCTCCAGCTGGGATCGACCTTGAGGGCTCCGGTCGCAGAGCCTGTGGACTCGCGGAGCTGGCTGGCTTTCGGAGGCTGTGGTGGCGCTGCGATTGCGGCTGCGACTCTACTTTCGGAGGTTTCTGAAGCTTCGGCCATGGGCCCTGTGGTCTGTAACATCAGGAGCTCGCAGGTCCCTGGTTGGCGACCGAGTTTTCGGGAGCTCCAGCCACAGCAGCTTCGTCCGCCCCGAATCGCAAGCCTTGAATCGGCCTGTTCGCAGGACCTTTCATCTCCCGGCTCGGCTGCGGGATCTTCCATCGCCCGGCGGGGGCTTCAATTTCGGGAGCCTCGATAGCCTTGACGCAGCAGTTTGACTGCCTGTCCGTGGGAGAAGAAGCAAGGACGAGATAAGCCTTTTTTTTTTTAACCTTCCATCACAGTGACGAGGTACCTGGAGGAGAGTGAGAGTCACTGTGATGGATGTTTATGTTTAAATTATGTAATGTGTGTTTTTGCTTTTTATTGTTATGACTGTCTGGTGGCGACATTTCGTTCAAATTTTTTTTGAATGATAAATAAATTCAATTTAATACGACACTGATGGTGCTTTCCGTATCTTTCAGTGGTTTGATGGATTTGCAGATACACCATTGGTGATATATTTTTCCAGTGATTGGTGGCACCTGCTGTAGGTACGCCAGGCCTCAGAAGCACCTATAAGTGCAGAGAACACTGCTGCATGGCATTTAATGCCAGGTCTTGACCTTCACTTAACCCTATCCTCAATTGACCAAAGGCTGTGGAGACGGCAGTGAATTTCATCATTGATGACTTTGACTATCGTGCAGTGTTATTATGTAATCAGTAACTATACACTTGCTCGTATTATGTACATAAACATCATACTTAGAATCCAAAGATGAGTGTATTGCAGAAGTTGCTTTCTTCTTGGTCAGGCAGACACTGGAGATTGTCTCAAATATTGTACAACGCTGCTTGACACGAGCTAATTCAATGTATTCCAAAGACGTACAGGTATGTAGGTAAATTGGCTTGGTAAATGTAAAGATTGTCCCGAGTGTGTGTAGGATAGTGTTAATATGTGGGGATCACTGGTCGGTGCAGACCCGGTATGACGAAGGGCCCGTTTCTGCGCTGTATCTCTAAACTAAACTACTTCTACTAAGATCCAGATTCTGGGAAGGTGCGTGAATTTTTGGCCCACCCACATAAATCAGAAGGGGGCCCATTTTTTTTGTTATTTAATGAGTGAATCAATATCAGCAAATTCAGAGGATATGAAAAACTGGATATGAAAGAGGAAATCAGCTAGGCCAACGCCTGAGCTTCACCTGAATCTCTTTTTGGAACTGCATTTGGTTCGATGTGTCAGATGAGGACACAACTGATTGTTCCTGCTGACTTGCTTCATCGGAATCAACATTAGGGTTCATATAATAATATCAAATTAATAACCGTTGGAAGAGGTGGAGCTGAAGGGCTGCCAGTGGAATTCTATCATAATAATGCATTTTATTTTAGATACTACCCTGCTTTTCCAGAGGTCCCTGTTTAGATATAATGAACCATTTATCTCTCTAAGTAGCAGTCATCAATCTCCGGAAATGGGCATCTTGAAAGAATTTGCACAGCAGCTTATAAAACAATACGGCATTCCACGATGGACTAGAGAAATAGTTCTATTTTCATCATTGATTCCAGAACCAGAACTAGCTAATATTGTTTATTTATGGCATTATTTGTTAATTACAAAGCCATGTTAAACATAAAAATCACACTGCTAATTAATTTTGTACATTTTTAGTGCTTCTGAATAAGAAAATAGGCACCCTCTATAGCATATTAATTAACAGGTATACATGCAACACATTTTCATTTCTTTGGTTCTGCTGTGCTAAAAACCATATTAGTCCTTTTCAGTTATTTTTGATCCGGCAGATTAATGAAATGTTTTTTCATCACTTACTGTATTAAGCTATTAAAATATCATAAACAAAGCCCATATACCTAGTGCTGTATAGAAGACCAATTAGGCATCATTTTCTATAGGACTGTTCATCCAACAGATTAATGATGCCGCAAATCATTCTTCATAATTCTCTTTTTGGTAGTCTGTAACAAAATACAAATGATTCATCTAACAAAAACCTTATTTATATTAAAGCTCGGACATGAATCCTTTTAAAAAATTTTTAGTCAGTCAAAAAGTTTTATTTTGGAGGTCTTTTAGTCTTTTTATGTGGGGGATGGGGGGAGGGAGGTGAAGGGGGAAACTGTTTTTCTCAGTCACTACCTGGTCGAGGATGCGTCTTTCCTCCGAGACACATCTTCGCCACCTCCTCGCGGCCTACCATCTGGATTGGTGCGGCCTTTCCTGCCGGAGACTGGCCAGAGTTTCAGCTTCAGCAGCGGCGCAGCACGAAGTGCCATCGCCGATCGGGCGATGCTTTACCGGGGTCGCCGTGTTGGAGCTCCGGAGTGCTGGGACTGCCGACTTTAACATCGTGGAGCTGTGGTCTGCGGAGCTTCCAGCCGCGTGTGGCACTGATTTTAACATCGCGGAGCCCTGGGATCTTTCGCCGAGGATCGCCTTGTTGGAGCTCCACCCAGCTCGGCCTGTGGACTTCAGGAGCCGTAGTCTCCAGTAGGAAGCGACCGATTCGGAACTCCAAGCCGCTGAGTGTATTCTTCCGACGCCGGAGTTCCATCACCAGACGAGAGGGCCTGAAACATCGGGCCGCCGTCGCGGCGACTGCAGAGGCCTCAATAGACCCCGACCACGGGTGAACAAGAGGAGAGGACTGAAATTTGTTGTCTTCCCTCACAGCGGGAAACGCTGATTCTGCTGTGGGGGGATGTTTTTATGTTTAATGTTAAATTCTATAGTGTTGTGTTTATCTTATTTGTGTGCTGCATGGTAACTCAAATTTCACTGCACCAATTGGTGTATGTGACAATAAATGTCCTTTGTCCTTTGTGTGTTGTCCAAAAATGTAAAAGACTAGGGGATTGGTATTGTCTGCTCGTATTTATGGAACACCAAGATACGCAAATAAGTTACTGTGAATATTCATTGAGTGAATCTACCCAAACAGCATCAGATAAGTCTTTAAACAACCAATCTTTCTTTTTAAAAATATATTCACCTTTGGTCACCTCAGTCAGATGGCCTTTAAGTTTGCTCTCAGCATTAGGATAGTCAGCAACTGCATAAATTCCCACACTCCCATCTTCAAAACCCACCAAGATATTTAAATCACATTCACAGACAAGAATACTGGAGGGGATTTTGCACAAGTAGCAGCACCCAATATTTTTCCCATCTGTTATTCGAACTATATTAAGCGTTGGACTTGAATGAAAGTCACAAGTACAGGAATCTCTGTAATCCATGTAAACAACATATTGACCATCTCTTGTCAATTGCTGATTAAAGATAGTTCCCTCGGTACCAATGACACACAATTTTCCATGTAGAATGTCCAAGACGTTGATACTCTCATCAATAACTGACAAAATTGCAATGCTCCCATTATCAGACACCTGAAAGTCATCCAGTTGGGCAGACAATTTGAAAGGGAGCTGGACCTGTTGGTAAAAAGTTTCTTCCGCAACGTTCCAGGTAAACATGTTTCCAGAAGATGTAATTAGCAAGACGTAGTCTGGATAATCTTTCAGTGTTTGAAAGGCAATAATGTGAGATTTGTCAGCACATTCAAATCGCTTGACTGTGCCACCTGACCATAGGCTGACAGCAAGGAGGCGATGTTGATGAAGACCCAAAATGAACGTACTTTCTGGCATTATTATTGCTTTCTTTAGAAGTATGGGAATATTGCAGACAACATGCCCATTGGACAGATTCCAGACCTTAGAAATGCAGTCCTCACAAAGCGACACCACAAAGTGATCATTTGGTGTTACCAATAATTGTGTCACAATATTGTATCTGATCCGGTGTAGGTTTTGACCAGTTTTTGTGTCCCAGACATAAAGATCACCGCTCACATCTGTGGTTATCAGAGTGGCCCCTGTTCTTGTGAGAGCAGAGTTTTTGACGAGATCAGCATGTGCAAAGGTAGCCTCTATTTGACAGAAAGCCAGACTCCATTTGAGTATAATGTTGGTACCATCAGAAGTATAAAAATACTTCCCTTGCTTCGAAAGAATTGTTTTTATGGTCTTTTCTGCCTTTGCTAGACCTGAAACTCTTTCTATGCAATCTAAGTCCCAGGATATGAGATATCCCTTTGAAGTGAATGATACTAAAGACTTCTGCGAAAAGCACTTAGATAATCTCAGTGGTGTACCAAACCTGTTCTCAAGTATTAGAACACACTGCCCTGTCTCTCTCTTCCACACAAATAATGCCTCAGAACCACTGATTGCAGCTATAATACAACAACAATCTTGTGACAATATAGCTTGGATGAAATATTCATTTTTTGGAGGTTTGAACATGTCTGACATATTCCAATTCAGTGTGTCACAGAGTTCAATACAAGACATCTTACACAATAGGAGGGAGTTGGAAGAAAATTCAACATTAAGAAGTTCATCTACATCATCTGGACACATAATACTTTCCTGAAGACTTGGCTGGGTTAGCTTTTCTGTGTCCCAAATAAATTTATTTCCAACCTTGTCTACAACATACATTTCTCTGTTGGAGGCAGACAGGAAAATGGAATAAACAGGGGCTTCATGGAATTCACAAGCAACCGTGGCTATCTGGCAACCAGTGTGAATATTAAATATCGTGACTGTACTTTGCAATTGTCCACACAGTACATATGTTCCATCAGTAGAAAAAGAAATACACTGAACCTCATGTTGGCAATTCAACTGCCTGATTGTGTGGTGAGAATTAAGATCAAAGACCCTCACTACTGTGCTATTAACAAACCACACCACCACGTTTGTACTGCACAAAGCAAAGCCGCTGATTGACTGAAGAATCTTTGCGTTGACTCTATCAAATGTTCTTCTCACTTCAGCCTCATAAAGGAGGGATCGCTTGGAAAAGTCATACACTAATATAGTGCTGTGTCCAGTTGCTAATACAAGGAATTGGTCACCATCTGTTATTCTGGCTCCTGTAACTCCAACACCATTTGTATTTATTTGTTCCCAAGGTTTTTGAAACTCTGGGTTCCAAGCATATACAGAACCACTTTCCACTGTCACAAGAACCAGATTCTGTGACTGAATTTCTATGATATCAGTGGCTGCAGAAAAGTCAGAGGTGCACAACGCGGTAAGCAGTCTGGGCACAGTAATCACTGGACTGTGTAGCACAACAATAACACAGTGCTGGAGCCCTTCTTTATAGGCTTGCATCAGAAAATTGAACATTTGTGGGAATGTTCCTACAAATGGCAGAAGTCTCAACTGAATAACCATTGAAAATTGATCAGGGGATTTTTGCAGTAAACAATATGCACTCTTCAAAATGGTTGCCAAAAATCTAAGACCCCTTTGATTTAATGTCTGATTATTCTCTTCCAGCTCAGTTATTAGTTGAACCAAGTGGCCAGCTTTAATCATTGCATGTTGGGATGTGAATGAAGAAAA
Source organism: Amblyraja radiata (assembly GCF_010909765.2). Classification (NCBI taxonomy): domain Eukaryota; kingdom Metazoa; phylum Chordata; class Chondrichthyes; order Rajiformes; family Rajidae; genus Amblyraja; species Amblyraja radiata. The sequence continues at coordinate 89,831,954 of NC_045961.1, read as the reverse complement.
CACTTTAAAATATAATTCTTCCAGCCTTCCAATTCTTCTCAAATGATAAGCCAGTTCTTCAACTTTTCTATTATTTGGGAAGACTAGAGAATGGCCTTCCGAAGAAGACTGAACTTGAAAAAGCCATGGTTGTGAAGGTTGCTGCCTATCAACATATTTTCCCATCAAAGACCTGTGTTCAGAAATCCCCTTATGCTCCTGTTGATCCTTCACTGGGCCCTGCTGCAACATAGTGATAGGAAATGGCTTCCCCCTTCCTCCAGACCATCGGCCATTAAAATATTCTGCCATGACATTGTGCATTTGTTGCACAGTCTCCAGGTTCTGGAGGTAATACCTGTTAATAACTAGTGGAAAGTGTCTGTTTGCCCAGACAAGCAATTTTACTCCATTCTGTGACTTTCCCACTAAAAACCCTCTCAGGTCCTCTTGTAGTCTTGCTAATGCATAATATGGTACTCTCACTGAAGCTGGCAAATCATTTTGAGGTAAAAAGCGTTCTATCACATAGTTGTCAAGTGACAATATGTCCAGCAGTTCAGCCTCAACGAGTCCTGAATTTGCCAGTGTGATATAACCCAGAGCTCTGGAAACGAGACCCTCCCCATGTTTCTTCTCAAGTCGTTTAAGTAGTCGCTCAATATTGTCATGAATGGTTATTCCTAAAGTTTGGTCATTAATATCATCATGAGATGTCCAAGAAAGCACTTCATTATAAAGTAACTTAACAAAAAGTGGAAGAGTACACTGCCCCAGAGCCATATTCACAAATATCTGCTGCCCTGATGTAATTCTTCTATTGGAGTACAGTAGGTGTTGTGTGAGAATTTTGTTGCATTCCTTCCTCTCTCTTGGCTTTAACTCAAGAAAATATGCCTCATTTGGGTGCAACAATTTGCTTGCTTGTGCAATTCCATACGTCTTTATTGTAGTGGAAATAATTAACCGGGTAAAGGCTGGCAGATTCTTTGGAAGCCACCAAACTGTTCTGGCATTATCAGCTTCAGAGACCTGATCAACACCGTCTATCATTACTATCAACGGATGCTGTTCAGATGACAACTCTAAAAGGGTTACAAAACAGTTCATTAATTCTTCAGTGTTGTCAGAGTACCTTGGTGTAGGTCTGTGGTAGGTCTTTGCTATTTGATGACAGATTCCACTCAGGACAGTCCGAAAGCAGACCTTGCGGCCTGTAGAGAGGAAGCGACTGACTATAATAGGTTCACAATTATTCAGCCACGAACAAATCTGAGAAGAAACACAGAATAAAGAATGAAGAAGGTCTCGACCCTAAACATCACCCATTCCATCTCTCCAGAGATGCTGCCTGTCCCGCTGAGTTACTCCAGGATTTTGTGTCGAACCTCATCTTTTATAATGGACTCTAAAATCTTAGCAACCACTGAAGTCAGACTAACCGGCCTATAAGTTCCCACTATTGTGCTTTGCTCCCTTATTGTACAGCGGGGTAATATTGGCAATTTATCAATCGTCTGGAACCACTCCTGACCCTAGTGACACAGAGAAGACAACATACATCGATGATGAAATGGAAGAGATGAAACAGAAAGGAAGGTAACAAGGCATCTGGGTCTTCAGTGAATATTCAGTGAGTATTTATTTTACTATTGAGATGCAAGGATTCAGAAAGGAATACATTGATCACTGATAAGGAGGGTAAAGAGTAATAGGTAAATGATTTCTTGAATTAGAGCTCAAAGAGACAAGAATACAACAAAATTCTTCCATGATATTTCTCAAGTACAGCAAGTGGAATAAAGAGAGCAAATGAAAGATTGGATTCAGAAGGAATTCAGAAACACAAGGAAAAGGCAGAATATGTACAGCTACATCATGACGTGCTGACGACTGTACTCAGTATCTTTACTGATGAAGGCACACCTGCCAAACACCTTCACCGCCCTGTCCAAATGTGTCATCACTTTCAAGGAACTATGTACCTGTACCCCTCGATCTCACCCCTCAGCACACTTAGCCCTTCCATTTACTCTGCAAGTCCTGCCCTGCATCATCTTACCCTGGTCTGAGTTAAATTCCATCTGCCATTCAGATGAAATATAATTTCCACCTGCCATTTCTTGGCCACTTCCAAGTTGATCCAGATGCTTTCGTAAACTTAGATTACTCTCCTCAGTGTCCACTATACCACCAATTTTGGTGTCCTCAGCAAATTTACTAACCTGAGATATAATTAGGTTCTGCTCACCATGGTTTCTGTATGGCCAGCTGAACATTTTCTTTTCATTTTCATTTCAGACTTCGAGTACCCACAAATTTGTGCTTTTTAAGTCATGGAGTCAAATAGCATGGAAACAGGCCATTCAGCTGACCATTGGGAACCCATCCATATTAATCCCATCTCCCTACATCCGTCCCATAACCTTCTATAACTAAGTGATGTATGTACTTGGCCAAACACTTCTTAAATGTTGTTAGCAACTTGCTTCCACCTCTCTTTCTCCACAGTGCATTCCAGGTACTTGCCATTCTCTGAGTGAAAAAGATTCCCCTCAGATCCCCTCTAAATCTCTCACCCCTTACCATAAATCTGTGTCATCTAGTTTTAGCCACCTCTGATAAGGGGAAGAAAGATTCCTTCAGTCTACCCTAATTACTCTCAATCATGCCCCCTCTTAATCTTCTCTCCAGGGAAAACATATCATTGCCTTTCCAGTCTCTCCTCATAATTGAAACACTGCATCCCCAGTAACATCCTGGTGAATGTTGTTAAAGAAAATGAAAAATCCGTTACCTGTTTGGCACAGGTTGCCAAAAGAACGGTCTTTCCAGTGCAAGGCCCTCCCACAATGATGAAGGGGCTGTTCATTTGTTTCCCAACAATGTATTCTCTAATTTGATCCTTTTCTTTCCATTCAAAGTCAGAAAGGGTTGCATATAAATTGCATAAGGCTGCATGCTTCATCATTTCCTCTACCACACCATCAACATTATCTGCAGGTTTTTGTGTGTTGATGTTGCTGCTGTCAATGAGCATAACAATATCAGTATAGAACTGCCGACAAAGCCCCTCGATGTATTCCTGTTTCATCTGCCCAATGTGATCCTGCTTGTAGTTGCCCAGCAACATTGAAGTGTAAACACGTAAACCTGAGACGGTGGCCAATGATGGGAGAATCTTATCACGCAGTCTCAGGAGCTTGCCGTGCTCCTGGGCATCCTGAGGCATCTGTCTTTCGGAGTCCTGCAGTTCCTTCTGGTTTTCAAGGAGTTTCTTCAGGTGACGAGTGAGGTGTGGAATTTTGCAAATATAGCAAATGCAGTTTTGTAGAATGTTGGTGGGCTGATTTATCACAGCATGCTGCAACTCAGCTTCAAGAGCTGCAGAATAAAATAAAGACATTCCATTTAATGCAAAGGCATTCAAGCTTTTAATTAAAATGTAGAACAATACACAGGAGCGGAAGTAGACCATCTGGCTCTAAAGCCTGTTTTGCTATTCATTGGCTACATGGGTGTCAGGACTTATGGGGAGAAGACAAGAGAATGGGGTTAGTGGGGAGAGATAGATCAGCCATGATTGAATGGTGGAGTACACTTGATGGGCCAAATGGCCTAATTCTGATCCTATCACTAATGAACTTATTTACCAGCTTTCCCTACTTAACCCTGATTCTCTTCAGGCCCAGGTATCTATTGATCTTTATTCTGGACGAACACGGTAACTCCGTTTCCACAGTCACCCTGGTAGGTTTACCACGTTTGGTGACAATTCATTTCATTTCAATCCCAAAGCGATTGTAACTAATTTGGAAACTGGATCCCCAATGTAGCAAGGGAATTGTTATTCCTGTATCTAGCCTGTTAATACCTTTTAAGATTAAAACAAAATGTTTTGATAAGATCTCCTCACATTCCTCTAAACTTTATAGAGCACAGTCCCAGTCTACTTGATCTTCCTTCATACACCACTAATCTTGCGACTCTTCATTGTGCTTTCTCTGTGGAAAATGCATCCTTTCTTGGGTAATTCTAAAATTATACGCAATACTCCAACTTCAGTCTCACTAATGCCCCATATAATTGCAATGTTTTCCTTATTTGTATACAGTATTCAAATACTCTCAAAATTGCTGCACCTGCATGTTATCCTTCTATGAATTATAGTCAAGCACACCCAGGTTCCTTTTAACATCAACACCCTATTTTTTTTAATTTATTTAGAAAATACACTACTTTTCCCTGATGTGCAGCAAAGTGGAAAACTTCATATCTCTCATGTTCTCACTCATCATTACAGGATTTCATTCCAATCCTACTTTAAATAAACAATGAATCTTCCCTATAAACAGTTACCATTCCTCCCCCATTCCGTTCAGTTTAATTTATTGTCATGTGTACCGAGGTACAGTGAAAAGCTTTTGTTGCGTGCTAATCAGTCAGCAGAAAGACAAAACATGATTACAATCGAGCCATTCACAGTAAAACCAGCGAAGTCCGGCCAAGGATAGACCGAGTGTCACCAATGAGGTAGATGGTAGTTCAGCACTGCTCTCTGGTTGTGGTAGGATGATTCAGATCTGCCATTTCAAATCTGCCATCATCATTAACCGTTTAAAAAAAATACTCAAGAACTCCTTTGGATTTCCAAGCTGTCAGACCTTCCCCAGATTATTTACACCAATTACCATTTTCTCCTTCACAAGGTTTACCATATCCAATCTCCTCCTTTGATTTGGGTGGGATACTGCAGGAACCAATGGTCATCTAAACAGGAGGCCAACATCATGCCTTTATTCCCCATGGCTTGGCCAGCTGGGAATAATGCCAGATTTAAATGCAGCTTACATTTACAGGTATTTGCTTTTGAATAAAGTTTAGGGATTAGTATGATGCTTGGAAACTTAAAATGTATTTAATCTTCCGTCCACCAGATGGTGACGTATCTTCACTGGGTGCTTTGGTCTAAACTGCGAATAGTGCAGAGTAGTTTATATTTGAAGGATTGCGTCCTTCTCATTTTCACATTGAGGATCAGTTGGTCTCCCTTTGCGATGTGGGCTAGGATTTTCATGGTTGGTGTACACATCCTACAGGGCCTCATCCGTAGCTTCCCAGGCTTGTTGCCTTTGCACTATTGATCATGGCATGTGTTTGGTGTTATCGTTAGCCAAAGGGTAAAAAAGCATTGATTAATTCCTTGGGGGGGGAGGGGGGGGGGGGGGGGGGGGGGGGAGAGGGTAGACTTTGCATAAAGCAAAAAGTAGTAGTTGAGAGTTCCTGTGACTGCACCTATACAGTACATATGCGCACAGATGTGCGAGAGAGGTGCATGGACTTGGTAGCTGCTATGCATGCTCCCCAAAAATTTGTGGGCATTGCTACCAATGCAGCCTAGTTGCTGGAATAAGATTTTGCTCTGTGAAACTGTGTGGTAGCTGTGGCGCAACTTCCATTACACAACATGATGTTTTGGACCTGGGGTATCAGGATCCTCATGGTCCCAACAGGATCTCAGGCACTATATCAACTTGGTTCCACTAAAATTAAAGAGATAATTAAAGAGGAATGTGATGCCAGACTAGGTCACTCTTGAAAGCTCACTCAGGGAAATAAAACATTCCTCTTTCAGCTTGCCCCTCCAGAAGAAGCATTATCTCTTTAATTTTAGTGGAACCAAGTTGATATAGTGCCTGAGATCCTGTTGGGACCATGAGGATCCTGATACCCCAGGTCCAAAACATCATATTGTGCAATGGAAGTTGCGCCCCATATTCGACGTAGGTTCGCCATTATGGTGAAAAAAACAGGATGGGAGAGAATTATTTTTAATTTGCATTGTTTTTAATGTACATCTCTTAATAGCAAAGCTGTTTCCTCGAACCAAGATGGCGCCTGCCTGCGGCGACTTTTGCGGAGCTCCGGATTTGTAGTAAATGCCTACTATTTTCTGTGTGCTTAAGCAAAGCAAGAATTTCATTGTCCTATACAGGGACACATGACAATAAACTCACTTGACTTGAAGGAGATGAGGATATTAAGCCATTTTCACAAGGCAGTTAATTGACAACCACATTGACCACTAAGGTCATAAGTACTAGCTTGAATAAGGATCACAGCCTTCCTTCCCTGAAGAACTTAAATTAGTCAGATGGGTTTTAAATGACAATTAGTTTGTTTCAACGCTACCAAGACTTATGTGATCAACATTCAGGTCGCCACACCAAGCGTTAGAGTTAGACATCAATATAACATTGTCATATAATAATGATAATTCTATCAGTAGCATCATTTGAATTCCTCGCCTTCAAAGCCCTTTCCTCCATGACAGTCATCCTCATTTACCGGCCACCTAAACCAAACCCCTCCTTCCTATCTGACTTCACTGAACTCCTCACACTTGCCTCATCCCTCTCCTCACGTCTGCTGCTACTTGGTGACTTAAATATTCACATGGACTCCCCCACCTGCAAGCTTGCATCTGAATTCGCCTTTTTACTGGACAACTTCTCTCTCACTCAGCACGTCACCTATCATGACAAAGGTCACATCCTTGACCTGGTCTGCTCCACAAATCAACCGGTACTCGACCTCCATCCTTGCCTCTTCCCCCTCTCTGATCATAAGCTTATATGGTTCACCATCCCTTCTCCGACACCTCGCCCCCGCTTCCTCCGAGAAATCACCTTCCGTAATCTAAAATCCATTGATTCCCACCATCTCTCTGACCTGCTCTCCACCACTCTCCCCCTGGACTCAACCCCCATCTCACCTGATGATCTCACAAACCATCTCAACTCCACCTTGTCTACCTCCCTCAACACTCTGGCCCCCCTCAAAACAAGAACCGTAACTTTCAACACATCCTCACCCTGGTACACACCTGCACTTCGTAAACTGAAACAGACTGGTCGCCAACTCGAACGACTTATAAAGAAATCATCTCTCACAGTCCACCTTGAAGCTTACAAACTCCACCTCACTGACTACAAAGATGCCCTCATTGCTGCAAAATCTGCCTACCTCTCCTCCATATTCACCGATCCCTGCCTAAACCACAGAACCCTCTTCTCCACAGTGGGCAACCTCCTCAAGCCTCGAGCCAACACTCTCCCTACCTCTACTCCGGATCTCTGCAACTCATTCCTCCACTTTTTTCGCTGATAAAATCAGCACCATCTATCAATCTTTATCCCCTGTACCCGACTCCCCAGCATCTACTCCACCACCTACCAAGGCCCCTCCTTTCAACATCTCCACTGACCTCCTTACCCCTCCTCCACACTGCTTCCTCTCCCAGTTTGACCTGGTCACCCCTATTGAAATCTCCAAACTCATCAGCTCTTCCAAACCCACTACCTGCTCCCTCGACCCTCTCCCCACTCCCCTGTTGAAGTCCTGCCTCCCCGTTCTCTGCCCCTACCTCACTAATCTCTTCAACTCCTCATTGTCCCAAGGAATTGTCCCCTCCGCTTTCAAAACTGCTGCCGTTACACCAATCTTAAAGAAACCTGGTCTTGATCCCTCCTCTCTCATTAACTACCGCCCAATCTCAAACCTCCCCTTTCTTTCAAAAACCCTGGAGCGTATCGTTGCGTCGCAACTTCATTCCCACCTCCTTGCGTATAACCTACTTGAACCCCTCCAATCTGGCTTTCGCCCCCTCCATAGCACAGAAACTGCTCTCCTCAAAGTCCTCAACGACCTCCTCACCTCTGCTGACACTGGTTCCCTCAACATCCTCATCCTCTTCGACCTGAGCGCAGCCTTCGATACAGTGAACCATAACATCCTGCTCACCAGACTCAAAGACCTCGGCATTGAAGGCTCTGCACTCAGCTGGCTCCGTTCCTACCGTTTCCAACAGATCCCACTTCATCTCTCTCCACAACCACACCTCTGCTACAGCCGCAGTCACTCAAGGCGTTCCCCAAGGCTCCGTACTCGGCCCCCTCCTCTTCATCATCTACATCCTCCCCCTTGGTCAGATACTCCGCCACTTCAATCTGGACTTCCACTGTTACGCTGATGACACCCAGATTTACCTTGGCACCAAATCCCCCCACAACTCCCCCCTCTCCCATATCAACTCCTGTTTGTCAGCTATAAAAACCTGGATGCAACATAATTTCCTCAAACTCAACAGCGATAAGACAGAATTCCTCCTCATAGGCTCCAAAGCCACACTCAGCAAAATCAATAACCCCACTCTCACCATCGACGGCACCACTGTCTCCCCATCTCCCCAGGCCCGCAACCTTGGCGTGATCTTTGATTCCACCCTCTCCCTTGAGCCTCACATCCGCCATGTCATTAAAACCTCCTTCTTTCATCTCCGCAACATCGCCAAACTCAGACCCTCTCTCACACCGCCTGCTGCTGAAAGACTCATCCATGCCTTCATCTCCTCCCGACTGGACTATTGCAACTCACTTCTCCTTGGCATCAGCTCCACCTACATCAACCGACTCCAACTGGTCCAGAACGCAGCCGCCCGACTCATCACCCACACCAAATCCTGGCATCACATCACTCCAGTCCTCAAAAAACTTCACTGGCTTCCCATCTCCCACCGGATCACCTACAAAATCCTGGTCCTCACCTACAAAGCCCTCCACCATCTGGCCCCCCCATATCTCACTGACCTCCTCTCCCCCTACCAACCCTCACGGTCCCTCAGATCCACATCAGCCGGTCTCCTCTCCACCCACAAGTCCAACCTCCGCAGTTTTGGGGACAGAGCCTTCTCCAGGGCAGCTCCCAGGCTCTGGAACTCCCTCCCCCAACTGATCCGCAATTCCGTGTCCCTCACCATCTTCCAGTCCCGCCTCAAGACCCATCTCTTCACCTCTGCCTATGCTTAGCCCTACGTCCCCGTCCCTTTTCATCTGTGCATTAATCGCCTCATACTGTGTTTTGTATTGAATTCTGTCTTTACTTTGTGTACTAGTCATGTCTCTACTATTTATTTCATTCCCCTTACATGTTTTTCCTCTACATGCTCAATTTTTGTAAGGTGTCCTTGAGACTCTTGAAAGGCGCCCATAAATAAAATTTATTATTATTATTATTATTACTGATAACTGATAGCTTTATTGTTTTAGATTTATTGAATTAACTGAATTTAAATTCCCAGGACCGGCAAAGGGTTTTGAACTCATCTCTCAGGATCATCAATCAATGATCCAGTGGTCCAGTAACCAATACTACCATACAAACCCATTCCACAAACAAACAGACATCTAGCACACACCAAACAAGACAAATAAATAACTTTTACCTGAGATGAAGTATTTTTGAGCTTGATCTGGTTTTATTGTTTCCTCTTTAAGACACTTCTTAATTATGGTAGCAAATATCATCTTCATTTCTGTGAAGTTGTCGCGCCACACTTCACGAGCTGCTTCCCGTGCTCTTCTCTCAGTCTGTAAAGTTGAATTAATTTACTATGAAGCAGCAAGAGGAATTTAAAGATCAACATCCATCGGGCTTTGTCACTACATATGCACTAACTGAAAATTTGGATCCTTTACTCTAGATGGGAATTCATGAACTAACTTAATTAACATCCTTTGCACAATGTATTATGGAGGAAAGCTGGTTATAAAAATAGATGCAGGGGGGTGCTGGACATCCTCAGCAGGTCAGGCAGCATCTGTGGCGAGACCTCTCCATTGATGCTGCCTAACCAGATGAGTATTCCCTAATTTTCTGTTCTTATTCTAGATTTACAGCACCAGCATGTTTTAGATCTTCAAATGGAGACAAAAGCTTATAGATGCTAGAATCTGGCACAAAAACAAACTATTGAATGAATTAATTAATGAATGAATAATTTATTGTCACATGTGACAAGTCACAATATTCTTTGTTTAGCATACTCAACTTAAGGTATGCAAAGAGTCGCCACATAAATGGCCCGGACAAAGAGAAAGTACTGAAAGAACTCAGGAGGTTAAGCAGCATCCGTGATGACAAATGCATGGTTGATGCTTCCATTTGAGACCCTACATCCATCCTGATGTTAATCTTTCAAAATTTTGTTGCAATAATCCCAATTCTCCAATCTCTACACATCACTGAACATCCCGATGCTTGGTGTTATCCTCACATTCCCCTTCCAGGATCTTTCCCAAAGTGTTCAGAATTGTATACAATACTCAAATTGAGACAACCAACAATTTGAAAAGGTTTATAATCACTGTTGTTTTTGTATCATGCCCTGTGTACAAAACCAAAAATTCCATGGACTTCCTTCGTCACCTTATCTGATTAACCTACTACCTGCAAAGGATTGCGATTGTGCACCCACAAGATTTCTCTCATCATGTCCCTTACTACACGTATCACCTCACATTTATCCTGATTAAATTTCATCTGTCATTTGCTTAGCCATTTCAACCACCTTCAATGGTGGAGGATTCAAGTCAGACAGCTTTCTATAAAGTGCATGAGAAATAGGGAGTGCAATGCATTGCAGCTCACCTTGCTACAGTAGTTAGGAAGGACATCAGTTTTAGATTTCAGGCGGTAGGCAGCTGGAACAGAATTCTCATCTCGATGATACCATTTCTCCAGTACCGTGGTGTTAAGGCCTTCATTTTGCGATCTGCAGAGAATCATCTCAAACTCATTGGCTTCAATTTCTTCTGGTATTCCGGTACTTCCATATTGTTCTCCTATTAATGCCTAATGAAGAGTTGAAACATGTGGCATTGTGATATTTTATACTGGAAAATATCAATCAGGAACTGCATATAAGCAAACAAAAAACGTACTGGAGGAACTCAGCAAGCCAGGCCGCATCTGTGGAGGGTAAACGACAAATGATGTCTTGGATCAGGACCCTTCAGACTGATGTGTGCACTGCCTGCTTAAAGTAAGGAACACTACACCGCTGGAGAAAAAGACTTCAGTAGGTGCTCTGAAGGTTTTCCACAGCAGACATAAATGTAAACACCAGAACTACAGTTAGTTACATACGGGCACAGTTACTAAAGTACAATTCTCTATCTTGATTCACATACTTAAATTCTTATCCCAGTGTTAATTATGTTGCCATGAATAATTGTTTGGATGATGAGATCAATGACATGAAACCAAGGTGAATCAGCAGTGATGCAGCTAACAGAGCTGCTGACTCACAGCTCCAGGAGTCCAGCTTCAATCCTGACCTTGGATGCTGGCTGTGTGGAGTTTGCATGCTTGTCCTGTGACCGCATGGGTTTTCTTCAGATGCTCCAGTTTCCTTCCGCATTCCCAAGACTATGGAAGATTAATTAGCCATTGTAAGTTGCTCCTTGTGGTAGAATTTGGGAGGAATTGAAGTGAATGTGTCGAGAGTTTAACAAAAAAAGAGATTAATATAAGATTAGTGTAAAAGATTGGTGTGGTCTTGATGGCCTAAAGTGCCTGTTTCCACACTGTTTATCTCCATGGCTCTGATGACCGTGGTGTACAATAAGATGCAGTGAATTTGGGGGGGATATTAGTGCAAATTTGCACCTTGATCAATGCAAATTAAGGAATTATGCACATGCACTTAATAGTGAGAATGGTCACGTGAAGCTTTGGAAAAAATCTGAAATGTGCATTGAGAAGTAAAGATTAGTCAGAGGAGTAAGGGTTAATGAACACAATTAAAATCAATTACTCAAGTTGAACAGGCTTACAACACACACTTGCTGATTCAAGATTGTTTGGACAAGCTGCAGGAGGCTGGTTCTGGGATAGCTCAGCACATGTAGACAAGGTTAAAGAAAAGCATTAAGGATCCCAAGGCAAAGACTGATGAACTGCCATCCAGTTCATCGCACCTAGATATAATATTTGCTCTATTCTTGGTAACCTAGAAGAAAGCCATCCTTTTATACCCAGCAGATCTTAGTTTGGAGCTTTGTATATTCATACTTCCTCAAACTGATCGAGATGGCACAGAATACTGCATGGGTTATTGAAATGGATGGGACACCACACTCCCATCAGAACTGAGTAGTAATTAACTTGGCACCCAATACAATACAATACAATACAATTTATTGTCATTTGAGCCCCAGTGAGACTCAAACGAAATTTTGTTTCCACAGCCATACAAACAAAGACAATGTCCTACAGACATACACACAATTAAGTTCACACAAACATCCATCACAGTGAACCCACTGTGATGGAGGCAAAGTCTTTTCAATCACCCGCTCAACAGGCTGCTGGCAATGATACCCAAATCCCTAACTTTCTGATTCAGAGATGAGAGAGACCATCACCACTAAGTACAACTCACCCTCAAGGCTTCAGAAGAACTGACAAACAAATTATATTTATTGCTTTATTCATGATGCATATGTTGCTAGTAATGGATTGGGCTAGATCTTAATAAAATGCTGTAAATTAAATTAAATTTCTTTATTTATATAGCACATTTTTAGTCAACTTGCCTTGACCCCAAAGTGCTTCACATAATTACATCCACACACACAGGCAAAGGTGGGTGAAGTGTCTTGCCCAAGGACACAACGACAGTATGCACTCCAAGCGGGATTCGAACCAGCTACCTTCCGGTTGCCAGCCGAACACTTAGCCCATTGTGCAATCAATTAATTTAATTAATTTAGATCTTAATAAAATGCTGTAAACATTAACATTGCCACTAGTTTGCATACAGTGCATTGAGAAAGTATTCAGACCCCTTCACTTTTTCCACATTTAGTTACGTTACAGCCTTATTCTAAAATGGATTAAATTCATTTTTTTAATCAGCAATCTACACACAATAAAAAAGTGAAAACAGGTGTTTAGAGATTTTTGCAAAATAATTCAAAATAAATAACTAATATCACATTTACATAAGTATTCAGACCCTTTACTCAGTACTTTATTGAGGCACCTTTGGCAGTGATTACAGCCTCAGGTCTTCTTGGGTATGACGCTACAAGCTTGGCACACCTGTGTTTGGATAATTTCTCTCATTCTTCTCTGCAGATCCTCTCAAGCTCTGTCAGGTTGGATGGGGAGTGTTGATGCACAGCTATTTTCAGGTCCCTCCAGAGATATTCGATCGGGTTCAAGTCCGGGCTCTGGCTGGGCCACTTAAGGACATTCACAGACTTGTCACAAAGCCACTCCTGCGTTGTCTTGGCTGTGAGCTTTGGGTCGTTGTCCTGTTGGAAGGTGAACCTCTGCCCCAGTCTGAGTTCCTGAACGCTCTGGAGCAGGTTTTCATCAAGGATCTTTCTGTACTTTGCTCCGTTCATCTTTCCCTCGACCCTGACTAGTCTCCCAGTTCCTGCCGCTGAAAAACACCCCCACAGCATGATGCTGCCACCACCATGCTTCACCGTAGGTATGGTATTGGCCAGGTGTTGAGCGGTGCCTGGTTTCCTCCAGACGTGACACTTGGCATTCAGGCCAAAGAGTTCAATCTTGGTTTCATCAGGCCAGGGAATCTTGTTTAGGTGCCTTTTGGCAAACTCCAAGCGGGCTGTCATGTGCCTTTTACTGAGGAGTGGCTTCTGTCTGGCCACTCTACAATAAAGGCCTGATTGGTGGAGTGCTGCAGATATAGTTGTCCTTCTGGAAGTTTCTCCCATCTCCACAGAGGAACTCTGGAGCTCTGTCAGAGTGACCATCAGGTTCTTGGTCACCTCCCTGACCAAGGCCCTTCTCCCCTGATTGCTCAGTTTGGCCAGGTGGCCAGCTCTATGAAGAGTCCTGATGGTTTCAAAGTTCTTCTATTTAAGAATGACGGAGGCCACCGTGCTCTTCGGGACCTGCAATGCTGCAAAAAATGTTTTATACCCTTCCCCAGATCTGTGTCTCAACACAATCCTGTCTCGGAGGTCTAAAGACAATCCCTTCGTCTTCATGGCTTGGTTTTTGCTCTGACATGCACAGTCAACTGTGGGACCATATATAGATAGGTGTGTGCCTTTCCAAATCATGTACAATCAATTTAATTTACTACTTGTGGACTCCAATCAAGTTGTAGAAACGTCTCAAGGATAATCAATGGAAACAGGATGCACCGAAGCTCAATTTTGAGAGTCACGGCAAAGGGTCTGAATACTTATGTAAATGTGATATTTCAGTTATTTCTTTTTAATTACTTTGCAAAAATTTCTAAACACCTGTTTTCGCTTTTATATTATGAGGTATTGTGTGTAGTTTGATGATTAAAAAAATGACTAATCAATTTTAGAATAAGGCTGTAATGTACCAAAATGTGGAAAAAGTGAAGGGGTCTGAATACTTTCTCAATGCACTGTAGTGCATTGTCCCAAAGTGCTTCACATAATCCAGCAACATTTCATGCATGGCCATATATTAGTACAGATGACTAAAAGAGTGGTTAAAGAGATGGGAAAAAGTGGTCAATAAGTAGGAAAGTTTTGGGAAGGAAATCCAGACCTGAGATGTTTGGAACTGCAGATAAGGTTGACTATAAAATACTGATTAAAACTGGGAAGAATTGGAGAAGCACAGATATCTCTGAGAGTTCCCAAACCAAAAACAAAACAGGCCATAAATCTGAGATGAAATCACAATGCTGTTCAAGTCAGGCAGCATCTGTAGAGAGAGAAACACAGGGTCATATTTCAGGTTTTTATTTTATCGTGTTCAGATAATTACAAAGACACAGAAAGACAACGCCATGTGGCAGAGGGGGTGGCTGAATGCAACAATGAAATGTTTTTTAAAAGAAGCATTGCTTGACCAGGAGCTAACAGAAGGAGGAAGGTTTAGGAAGGGAAATCGAGACCTGAGATGTTTGGGAATTCGTGAGCACAGGCGTGATGGTGAGCACAAGCCCAGAATCAACCCTTGACAATGCACTATAGCCAATGAGTGAATCAGTCATCCTTACAAGTATCTCTGTAATAAAACAGTTTATCTCTTATGTTGGTGTGAACCACCAAATTAGGGAATTTCCAGCAGTACAATCGAGGTCAAAACTGTCTCATAGATCAAAAGAATCTGAGAGATTGCAGCCGACAATTAAATAACCACGAGCTATCTGAATGGCTATATTGTTCTCCCACCAACCTCCGCAATTACCTTGCAGTCAGTGAGTGGTTGGTGCTATAATCTGTATTAGCTCAATTGTAACCATCCATTTCCACTGCCAGATAACAGACTTATGAACAGCTTCGTCAGTGCTCTGTGTCCAGATTCTGATTACTTACCACAAAACACGGCCCAGTGGAAAACTTTAAACAATCGTCCAACAACTTCATCCGGAGCTTCTGGACATCAAAATCGTGGACATCATCAGGATCCACGCCCATGTATGCATCAATTACCTGTAAAGTGGATAGTCGGTGAAATGCAGATAACTATTGTGTTACAGATTGGTTCTTGAAAATATTTTCTGCCATGTATTTAATGAAGCCCCAGAACAGCTCAAGAGAAGTAGTCCCAATCCCAACAAGTTTCCAACCGGCTTGCAACCTAGACAAGGCATCATTGTAAAGACACGGTGCTTTTTTCAACCCAACTTGTAAATTGGGTTGTCCATGGAGCTCAACTTGATGGTTGTCAGTCAAACTTGCTGGAGGTAAATAACACCATTAGGCGCACCTTCGTCTCCCATCCCTACCAATATTCTGCAGGGGCTGTTCCTTCTGTGATGCTCTGGTTCAATGTTCCACCTCCACTGAAGCCACAGCATCTATTCACAAAAATGTTGCTGAGGGATAAAATTGGTCCATTAGAGAGACAGAGTGGACAGCTATCTGCAGAGCCAAAAGAGATGGGGGAGATATTGAACAATTTATTTTCTTCGGTATTCACCAAGGAGAAGGATATTGAATTATGTGAGGTAAGGGAAACAAGTAGAGTAGCTATGGAAACTATGAGATTCAAAGAAAAAGAAGTACTGACACTTTTGAAAAATATAAAAGTGGATAAGTCTCCAGGTCCTGATAGGATATTCCCTAGGACATTGAGGGAGGTTAGTGTAAAAATAGCAGGGGCTATGACAGAAATATTTCAAATGTCATTAGAAACGGGAATAGTGCCGGAGGATTGGCGTACTGCGCATGTTGTTCCATTGTTTAAAAAGGGTTCTAAGAGTAAACCTAGCAATTATAGACCTGTTAGTTTGACTTCAGTGGTGGGCAAATTAATGGAAAGGATACTTAGAGATAATATATATAAGCATCTGGATAAACAGGGTCTGATTAGGAACAGTCAACATGGATTTGTGCCTGGAAGGTCATGTTTGACTAATCTTCTTGAGTTTTTTGAAGAAGTTACTAGGGAAATTGATGAGGGTAAAGCAGTGGATGTTGTCTATATGGACTTTAGTAAGGCCTTTGACAAGGTTCCTCATGGAAGGTTGGTTAATAAGGTTCAATTGTTGGGTATTAATGCAGGAGTAGCAAGATGGATTCAACAGTGGCTGGATGGGAGATGCCAGAGAGTAATGGTGGATGGCTGTTTGTCAGGTTGGAGGCCGGTGACTAGTGGGGTGCCTCAGGGATCTGTGTTGGGTCCACTGTTGTTTGTCATGTACGTCAATGATCTGGATGATGGTGTGGTAAATTGGATTAGTAAGTATGCAGATGATACTAAGATAATGTGGATAATGAAGTAGATTTCCAAAGTCTACAGAGAGATTTAGGCCATTTGGAAGAATGGGCTGAAAGATGGCAGATGGAGTTTAATGCTGATAAGTGTGAGGTGCTACATCTTGGCAGGACAAATCAAAATAGGACGTACATGGTAAATGGTAGCGAATTGAGGAATGCAGTTGATCTAGGAATAACTGTGCATAGTTCCCTGAAGGTGGAATCTCATGTAGATAGGGTGGTAAAGAAAGCTTTTGGTGTGCTAGTCTTTATAAATCAGAGCATTGAGTATAGAAGTTGGGATGTAATGTTAAAATTGTACAAGGCATTGGTGAGACCAATTCTGGAGTATTGTGTACAATTTTGGTCGCCCAATTATCGGAACGATGTCAACAAAATAGAGAGAGTACAGAGGAGATTTACTAGAATGTTGCCTGGGTTTCAGCAACTAAGTTACAGAGAAAGGTTGAATAAGTTAGGTCTTTATTCTTTGGAGCACAGAAGGTTAAGGGGGACTTGATAGAGGTCTTTAAACCCATGGGTTGGCGGCGCGACCGATGTCGCAGCGGCCTCTGCAGTCCGTCTGTCTTTTTTTATTTTATTGTCCTGTTGAGTGTATAGTTTGTGGTGGGTTTTTGACAGTGTATGTGTGGGGGGCGGCGGGGTGGGTGGGGGAAACTTTTAGATCTCTTCCCTGTACGGGGACCCGACCTTTCCTTGTTGGGTCTCCGTTGCCGTTGGGGCCTAGCACCGTGGAGCGGCCTCCAACCGGAATGACAGCTCAAGTCACGGAGCCTGTGGAGCTGCGGACCTACCATCGTAGAGCTGGCCAGCTTCAGAGCGTGGAGAGCTGTGGTGACACGCTGCTGCGACCCGACTCCGGTGGATGGTGACAATCTGAGGAGCAATCTTTTCGAAAAGAGGGTGGTGGGTATTTGGAACGATCTGCCAGAGGAGGTTTATGAGAGGTAATGGTTCACAGTTGAAGCGAGTACTGCAACTACATTTAAAATACATTTGAATAGGAAAGGTTTAGAGGGATATGGGCTCAACATGGGCAGGTTCGACTAGCATAGATGGGGCAATGTTCACATTGATGACTTAGGCCAAGGGGCATATTTCCGTGCTATAATCTATGACTATAACACCACTAAAAAATCTCGCCATTTAGTTCATAGCTGTAAACAAGTTGCATTAGCCTACATTTAAGACATTGTATATGCATTTCAAAATTAATTAATGTTGAAATCCTAGAATCCAACCAGATTGCTGGAATACCCCCACCGGAAAGAAGCAGCTTAACACCACTTTTTCATGGGCAGTTAGGAACTGGCAATGAGTTCTGGCTTTGCCAGCAATGCAATCCAGGAAAATGAATAAATAAAGACAGTTCTTGAGACATACTGAAGCCCTGACCCTTGTCCGGACAGCTTACAATAGTTACCTGGAACTCCAGTCCATACTTGTGTCTGCAATATTCTCGTAGCTTTGGATACACCTTTTCCCTCAGTGCCTTCCGTTCCACTTCGGTTTCTGAAAAATGACCAATTAATTTAAACATTAGTTTAGTTGATTATTTATTCTAGTTTATTATTGTCACAGCTGGGAAGAAACTGACCCTGGATCTGGAGGTATGCGTTTTCAAACTCCTGTACCTCTTGCTTGATGGGAGAGGGGAGAAGAGGGAATGACCGTGGTGAGTTTGGTCCTTGATTATGCTGGTGGCGTTGCTGAGGTAGCTTGAAGTGCAGATGGAATCAATGGAAGGGAAGTTGGAGACTGGAATGATGATATGGGCTATCTCCACAACTCTGACATTTCTTACAGTCTTGGATCAACACAATTAGGAACTGCGTGTGGCTGGTAGCGTTCTCACCATCCATGGAGGAGCATTATCTGAAATCCCCTGTCCTACTTAGGAAACCTGAACGGAAACTTCTGGAGACTTTGCGCCCCACCCAAGGTTTCCGTGCGGTTCCCGGAGGTTTTTGTCAGTCTCCCTACCTGCTTCCACTACCTGCAACCTCCGGCAACCTCCGGGAACCGCACGGAAACCTTGGGTGGGGCGCAAAGTCTCCAGAGGTTTCCGTTCAGATTTCCTAAGTGGGACAGGGGCATTATTTAACGCCACCACAAGCAGCAATCAAGAAACTAAAAGTCTGAAGGGTCCCGAACAGAAACTCCACTATGCTCTCCAGAGATGCTGCCTGACCCGTTGA
The DNA here is from genome assembly GCF_010909765.2 of Amblyraja radiata. Taxonomy (NCBI): domain Eukaryota; kingdom Metazoa; phylum Chordata; class Chondrichthyes; order Rajiformes; family Rajidae; genus Amblyraja; species Amblyraja radiata. Next base: position 89,813,188 of record NC_045961.1, on the reverse strand, counting down.
GCTACTCCAGCACTTTGTGTCTTTTTTTGTGTAAAACAGCAACTGCAGTTCCTTGATTTATAACTAAAAGTTATGGGTTTTTTAAAAATTGGATTGGGAAAGAATAAAACGGAGAGACCATTGCGACCCTTATTATGCACAAATCGGTCTACACAATCCTTTGCATTACAAAAGTGACCACACTTGAGAAGCATTTCAACTTGTGACCAAAGATACTAGAGGAGCTGCTTGTGACTCTGAACTCTAAAGTTTCTGGGAAGTTGGGAAAGGCGTTCCACAAAAGCAAATTCTCACTCCTTTGACAATCAGCTGGAGCCATCTATCGGCGACATCCTCAATGTGCCGTGGGCGTAATTGGAATGAAATGGATACAGCTTTGAAGATAAGTCAACACCAAAACTTGTTAATGCTCCTTTTGGAACTAAATAGATATGCGCTAAACAATGCCCGTGCACGAGACTTTGTTGATTATTGCAACGAAAACGGGATGTTACTTTTACCTTCCGGATTGCAACAGAGAAATATCTGCACGCATCTCGATGTCCGAGCAGCCAGGCTACTATTGTGAACTCGGTCGTGATCCATCGATCACAACGGTTAATATTTAGGAAAAATCCGCGCTTGTTCCGCCCCAATAAGCCGTTAGAAAGATTTTTGTTCGGCCAAGTAGCTCCAATTGAGCGATTCTCAGATGAGGGATGAGACTTTGTTTCTGGTCCGATGTTATTTCCCCGGGGATTCTGCATGAACCCGGCGTGATGGCACTGCCCCTTGTGGCGGCAAACACCACAGCAAGAAACCCACCAGACACTAATGATTGAATTGGGAAACCGCAGCAACGGGTGAACTCCAGGGCGGTAATGAGTCCAGGTTCCACGGGTTCATGCGATACATATGTATTTATTGGTAAATATGCGTCTATTTACAATAACCAACACATACATACACATCACACAAGTCTCTGCAAGCCACCTTTTGAGCGAACATGTTATGTATTCCCCCAGATATTAATGTTTTATTTCAGTTTAAACTCGTAACTAATATTAAAATCGCACGGGCAACTAGACGGCAAAACGGCTTCAACTTCTAAGTGGTGGCAATGTCAAGATGAGCCGTGAGTGGGATAATGGAGTCAGGAAAACAAAAGGAAACAATTCTCCAAATTGAACACTTTTTTTGAAGAGGTGACCAACAGCATTGAATAGGAAAGGGCAGGAGATGCTATCTATATGGTCTTTGGCAATATCTCGCAGGGTAGACTGGTCCAGAAAATTTGATCACATGGGATCTTGTGTGAGCTCGCCAAATCTACATCTACAGCTCTCTGCATTTCTTGTCAGTTTGGGCAGAGCAGTTTATAAGCCAAGTTATAGACAATAGATGCAGGAGTAGGCCATTTGGCCCTTCGAGCCAGCACAGCCATTCGTTGTGATCATGGCTGATCATCCCCAATCAGTACCCCGTTCCTGCCTTCTCCCCCTATCCCCTGACTCTGCTATTTTTAAGAGCCCTATCTAGCACCCTCTTGAAAGCATCCAGAGAACCTGCCTCCACCGCTCTCTGAGGTAGAGAATCCCAGAGACAAATAATAATGCATGATGCATCCCGACAGTATGCTTTCCATGGTGCACCTGTAGAAGTTTGGAAGTATCATTGGAGACATGACAAGGTTCCTCAGTCTTCTAAGGAAGTAGAAACATTGGTGTGCCTTCTTGGCTTTGCATCGATATGGTTAGTCCGTGACAGATTATTAGTAATATTAACACCAAGGAATTGGAAGCTCTCAACCAATTCCACTTCAGCACCATTGACGCTGATTGGGGCATGTAATCCACCATGCTTTCTGAAGTCAATAACTAGCTCCTTCGTATTGTTCACATTGAGGGAGAGGTTATTGTCCTGCCACCAGATTCCTAAATTCTCTCTTTGTTTCATCATTGTTCATGATTTGGCCCTCTACAGTGGTTATCATATACAAACATGGAGGTGGAGTTAGGGAAAAGTTGGCCGCTCAGTGGTCGGTGCAAAGGGGGCATGGTTGGTGAATGAGAACACATCCTTGTGGGGCGCCAGTGTTGGGAATTATGGTGGTCTTTTTTTCTCTAAACCAGCATATGCAGTTTCTTGTTTCTCCACCAATCTTCAACTTATCCTGGCTAGTGAAAGGTCACTTCTGAAACTAAATATATATATATATACGTTGCACAGAGGATTTCAAATTTCTCTATCTATGGATGGGCATTCCTGACATAAATTACATCTGAGCTTTTAACTTATTCTTAACTTTTTAATTATTCTTAACTTTTCTGCATGGTTATCGGTGGGAATAGGGGTGACTAACATTACAGCAGTGGGTAAAAGTCAAATTATGATCATGTTGAAAAGCAGAGCAGGGATGAGGGGGCAGAATGGCTTATACTTGTTTCTTATGATATTATTCCAAGGCGTTCTTTCCCTCACCACCTCTGTAACACTGATCTCCTGTGAAGCAGCACCTTCTTTTACTCTATTTTGCTTGCAGCTGTTTACCGAGGCCTCAACCCTGATATCACTGTGCGGTATCAGAAAAATATATAAAGTTATATAAGGGGTTGGACAGGCTAGATGCAGGAAGATTGTTCCCGATGTTGGGGAAGTCCAGAACAAGGGGTCACAGTTTAAGGATAAGGGGGAAATCTTTTAGGACCGAGATGAGGAAAACCTTTTTCACACAGAGTGGTGAATCTCTGGAATTCTCTGCCGCAGAAGGTAGTTGAGGCTAGTTCATTGGCTATATTTAAGAGGGAGTTAGATGTGGCCCTTGTGGCTAAAGGGATCAGGGGGTATGGAGAGAAGGCAGGTACAGGATACTGAGTTGAATGATCAGCCATGATCATATTGAATGACGGTGCAGGCTCGAAGGGCCGAATGGCCTACTCCTGCACCTATTTTCTATGTTTCTATGTTATAGATAAAATGATACAAGCTGAAATGTAAAGTTCAGAAAAAATACCAAAAATAGCTCAAATAAAGTTTCATTTTTTTTATTTAACATTTGTACATAATAAATACAAGTTTTAACAGCCAATACACTGCAGGAAACATTGCACATCTGCTTTCTCTGCTTGAAGTACTGACACTATACAATGTATAATGTGGATAGTCGGCCCATGTATAGACAACTAAAATGAACATATAGTTTGACAATTTTAGCACTTCTTAATTTAGAGCAAATATGCAATTTTAAAATAATACTTGAAAAAATATAAAATATGGGCAAACTGGCAAATAATCAATAGGCAAATGAAACAAGAGGGAAAATAATGAAGTATGGATGAATTGGCATCAGCAATAGTCAGATTATAAAAATATGGTCTGTAAACATAAAAGTAAAAAATAACTGCAGAATATGTCAACAAAAGAATTTAATGCTGGGTGCTAACAATATCTAAGTGCAGGTTTAAGAAAATATTTTATTGTTGTACAATTGTTTATTTCAGTTACATTCCTGTTATATTCCTTTACCATTTCAACAATTTTGTGCTTTCCTTGTAAATTTCTCTAAAATTGTCATTTGTTTTTCCTCAGCCTGGCGATGAAACACAAATGTTATATATTACCAAATGAGCTTAAATGTAGGTCTTCACCAGGCTTTGAATTCATCAGTCAAGTTGTATGTAACAAGTGGTTTCTCCATCATGTTACTGAGATGTCAGGATCAACTACTGGCAGGAAAATGCATGTGCTCTGCACTCTGGAATAATGTTGAAATGTCAGCCCAACTCGGGATACTCCAAATAAGCCAAATGGATACAGAGGCACATATTTTGCCACCTTTCTAGATTTAATTTCAACTGCAAGCAGTTGATACACGGGCAGACACAGCCTTCATTAATTTTAAATGGCAAAGCGGAAGATTTTGTGTGATCCTTTCAAATTTTCATTCAGTGGGGGTTTACAGAATTAACAATGTACATGATTACCAATAATAATAATGATTTCAGTAATGACATGCTATTACTTTGCTCAATCCATACCAATTAGATTTGAGAACAGAGGAATGTCTTAAATTGTTTTTTTCTAGACAATTGTACTCTTTGGGGCGTTGTGTGACAGACGTTTTAAAATAACCAGACGATATTTAATCAAAGACCAAAGGAGCGTCAAATCAGACAGGGACAAAGATTAGTTGGAAAATGTAGTTTAATAAACTGCATCAGTCTTCCTCGCAAAATTTACTGGATAATGAAGTGATCATAAAGGTATGTATTTCTCCATTTGGAGCTTTAAATATATGGTGTTTCAAAAGTACATAGAAGGAAAAAAAATCAATTCATATTTTGCAATTCTTTCAAAAATCTTTCTGGTAAGGCAGATTGAGAGATGAGATTCTCTCCACAAGTTTACATCAGTGCTTTCTTTCTTGGCCCACAGGGGATATCTATCCATGGCAGAATCACACAAAAGCACAAGCTTCACCTGGTGGATTACATTGCTGACAAAATGCAGTACACAGTAGTATTGGTGGATGTAAATATTGTCTCAGATGAAAGAGTAACTTGTTCAATACACATTTTCCAGATTGAGAATTGTTTCATGATGAACTGCTTTTTTGATTGCATTCACAAATTACTTTTAGCCCTCAAATTGATGCATATAAAATCAATGCTCAGTTTAGTTGACTTAGTCAAGCCAATCCTTTGGAGATGCTAATATACAACATAAACATTATTTCTACTTACCGTCTTGTAGCAGACATCCTGATCTTAGTTAGCAACCAATTTGTGAGAGTCATTAAGGTCCAAATGTTTTACACTGGAGTTACACCTATCTTTCTGAAATGTCTTATTTTAACTGGTATGGCACCACGTTTGAGCTGGAAAGGGAAACGACATGAACCATTGACTTCTTCAAGCCCATCATCGTACTTTGCATCAAGCAGATAGATAGATGCATACCATTTCCATTCCCTGTCTTCTCTCAACTTCCCCAGTGTAATCAACACTGAACTCAAAAACAGGGCCCTGGATTTGTTTGGGATTGGGCAAAATGTAAGGGATGAAGGGACATAACATATTTAAACTCTACTTACAATGGCAGCTATGAGCCGATCCCATTAATTCTATTTTTCTGAAGTTTTGTCTTTCATACGATAATCAAGACATGATCGAGTTAGAGATATGGTGGATTTCAGTTCAGTATAATATACCTTATGATACTTATTTGGATGCTTACTTCTACATATACACATGTCCCTTAGAATTTGATCCAACTGAAAGAAAAAGAAACAAGAACTAGCAGCTATCCAGGAGATTCTGTAGTAACACGCTGTCAAGTACATTTATTGGTTTAAACAAAGCAAAATGTTTGAATCTTGCTGACCAACACAGCTTGATAAGGAGAAATAATGGAGTTATTGGGTTGAAAAAAATCTGATAACTGCAGAGCAATTCATGATGGGCCGTAAATTAAAATCCTTTGTTGAAATGTTTATTATGGGAAGTTTAAAGTAGCATTAACTAATACTGTAGCATCTTCTGAACACCACAGTTTTGCTTTTTGTTGCAAATCAAGGCATAAAACCGCTGGATAAAGATGAAAGACATAAATCCGATTCCATTTTGGAAATGAAAGTGGTCCAAAACCAAATACTGGAACCAAATAGTGCAACTAAATTAAAAAACAATTGCTAACCTCAGTTTCTCCTCCAGCAATGTTGGTATACAAGATTGACATGAGCACGTTGCACACTAGGAGTGGGGGAAGATAAGAGAATTTGAACAATTGGCAGCCATCAGCTTTGAAAACATCTAATAAACTAGATCATACAAGAATCTACCCTGCAAAAAATTAATTTTTGAGCTACAATATCTCTGCCATATCATTCAAAATCAGCAATCTTCGTGAAAACGTTTGGTAGTTGTTTCTTTAATGTTTCAAGTAGACAGCAAATAAAATGTAACCTTTAGCTTCCAGTCCCGTTTTTCCAGTTTTTTTAGCTTTTAGTACATTCAATATAGTAAATCTGAAAGCCCTGGGTTTGGAATAATAGCACTGTGCATGTAATTCAGAAACCCGAAGAATGTTCTGACAGAAGAATTTAAATAGACGTTATTATTTTAACAGCAGAGATAATGCTTCCTATGTTATTACCGATAAACTTTAAACCTGTCAACCTCATTAAAATGCTACAATTTTCAAGTTATATATTTAATGAATACAGCAACCGTCAAAACCTTAATTGCAATATTGAAGCTGGATAACACCACAATAATGCCTCCCTTCCAGACTGATGCTGGAAATAAATAGTTTGCGGAGTACAATGTCACTTTTTTTTAATGCAAGCATGTCATGATTTATGCAATATGTGGACTATAAAAGATGATTTTAAAAAGCTTTTTTTGAAAAAAAAACTAAGTGGAAAAAAAATGTAACCTCCAGAAAGTAAATCCTTCTGCTGGAAGGAAATTCAGATTCAATGTCACTGGCAACATTTTATAAAGTATCCTATTTCAACATGTCCATAATGAACTTCCTTTCTTGTCTAGAATTGTGGCATAAATATTAGTCAAACAATTATGGAAAACTAAGACTCGCGTTAACATAGAGGCATTTCTTTGTATTCATTCCCTTATTTGTCTGATTATCTTTCTTTGCACTAGAACTACTGAGAGGAACCAGCCCCCTCTTAAAAGAACACATCAGTCCTTACTCAAGACTATTCCCTCAATTCTAGTCCAATCATGCTACTGCACATGACAGCGGAATACATGTATACAGACTGGATTAATACTAAAGGGAGATTTGTTTTACAAATAGATCATCTGTGTGGCTAAATCAACGTGTTAATGAATGTGCACAATAAATGGTCTGAACATTTCCTGTGCCTTTTTAAAAGGAAAAAAAATCACTTCTATCTCCATTATTCAGCTACAAAATAATGACAAGCAATCAACTGCAAGTTTAACCATTCCTATATCTGGCAATGGTAAAGAAATCAACAGATTTGCACTTGAACAGTACCAGAAAAAACACGCCTTTCTGATACAAAACTGTGCCCTGCACAGCACCATAGGCATATAATTACAGAAGTACCAGACTCTGCTGCATTGGATTCAGATGAAGCAGTGTGCTTTGTATATTTTACATAGTAGATCGAAATAAGGCTGGGCCATTGAATGTTGGATTGGCCAACCAATATTCCTCAATTGTACTAGAAAAAAAGGGACAAAAATACTCATGGCCCAATTTAAACAAACAAAGCAGTGGCTATAAAGGCACAAGATATCTGTAAATTAAAGAATTAACATCGACTTTCCTCAAGATCCACACTTCATAAATTCCTTTTAGTTTTTGTCTTCTGCTGCTCCTCAGATTTCATAGTATAAGCACGGCAGAGAATGCAAGGAATCTGAAACCAAAATATTCTGAATAATTCAGTCTCAAATCAGAACACACAAAAGTCATCTATTGGTTACACTAGAGTTATTTCTACTTCCTCTGTCTTTTCTGTTTTTCGACGATGGTGTTGAGTAGGTGGAGGTGGAGCAGCCCGTACCTGCACAAAGAGAACCCCCACTATTAGATCTCAAATAAACATTATATTCTAATAGACAAATCAGCTCTGAAATATATTGTTCCTCTGTAAATGTGTGATGAGCGTTGCAGATCAGGATTAACCAGATTTCAAACCTTAGATTATACCGAATCATTATAGGAGTGCCATTTCAAATTGGTGCTTGTTCTGCAAATGTACACTAATGTCTGTGGGATAAAGACTTTATTTAAGACCCCCGCTTGTTTAAAATTCCACAATGTTAAACTGAAACGTGAAAATAAAAGTACAAATTGACTAATTACATTTATCCACATTGATTCTTAGGATGAAACTCAAATTAAAATTTGTGGCAAACCCTGCTGAAACAAACTTGCATTAGATGAGGAATTTGCGGGTTTGATTTGAAAATCGATGGATAGCAAGGCCTGCTGACACTCACAAACAGGAAGAGTTACTGGAAGTTACGCACAGTTGTGTGCGGCTAAAGACTCCCAGAGGGAGCCACATGTGGCTGAAAGCACCCAGAAGATGCCATGTGCGGCTCAAGGCTCTCGGAGGGCACCGCGGCCTACAGCAGAAGCTGCTGAGCCAATGGCGAAACACAATGCCTGTTTTTTTTTTAGATTTTTTATAACCAAAAATAATTTAATCAATTATTTCCAATAATATTTACAGTACGAAATAAGTCAAACCAAAACCCACCACCATAAAACAAGTCAAACAAATGTGCTAAATAAACTATTATACAACTATATCACCGTCCTTATTGAATGAATAAGTTTATTGGCCAAGTATTCACATACAAGAAATTTGCCTTGGTGCTCCGCCCGCAAGTGACAACATGACATACGGTGACAGTTAGGAATGACACATAAAACATTAAACATTAATAATAAAACATTATCGATTAAACATGTGAATTAAATAAAATACCAGAGCAAAAGGAGGCTACAGATTTTTGGTTATTGAGTAGAGCTACTACTCGTGGGAAAAAGCAGTTTTTATGTCTGGCTGTGGCAGCTTTCACAGTCCGGAGTCGCCTTCCAGAGGGAAGTGATTCAAAGAGTTTGTGGCCAGGATGAGAGGGGTCAGAGATGATCTTACCCGCTCGTTTCCTGGCCCTTGGAGTATACAGTTCATCAATGGAGGGATGGTTGCAGCCAATAACCTTCTCAGCTGATCGGACGATTTGCTGCAGCCTCCGGATGCAGTGCTTGGTGGCTGAGCCAAACCAGACCATGATGGAGAAGGTGAGGACAGACTATACAATGGCCGTGTAGGATTGGACCATCATTGCCTGCGGCAGATTGTGCTTCCTCAGTTGCCGCAGGAAGTACATGCTCTGTTGTGCCTTTTAGACTGTGGAATCGATGGTGGCCCCCCCATTTAAGGTCCTTGGAGATGATGGTTCCCAGGAACTTAAAAGACTCCACAGATGTGACTGTGGTGTTGTTGATGGCGAGTGGGGTGAGGGGAGGAGGAGCTCTACAATCTACAAGTCTACAATCAATTCCACTGTCTTAAGAGCATTGAGCTCCAGGTTGTTGCGATGGCACCAGGGTGCCAGGGGGGTGGATGACTTCCACCCCCCGCGGTGCCTAGTGGTCCCAGAAATCCCCCAGGGTGCCCATGGACAGCGCATAGTCCCTCTTCAATACCACCCAGGCACAGGCGTAACCCCGGAAAAGGGGCAGGCCTAGCAGCAATCTAACCAGGACATCTTTGGCCCTACTCTCTCCCCTACGCTCAGGGTACAATGCCTGGTGGAGTGCGGCCAACCATAAGACCTGGCGCACCATGGCCTGCAGGAGGTAGACGCCGAGCCGGCCCATGAGAGGAGCGTGGCCTGGTAGTGGAGCCGCTGCTCTTCGCCCAAACACCAGAGACCGGGCAGGATAGAGCCGGCGATGATGACAGAAGTGACGGGACAAGAGCGAGGTTGGTAGGAGAGGAGAGGGAACAGGGGTCCGGCCTATCACACCTTCAAGGTCGGCTGCGGGATGCATCCCCGGAGAACAAAGGTGGACGGGCGAGCAGAGGACGTTGGTTGCTAGTCGTCCAAGGTGATGACTGGAGGCCGGCAGCAGCCTGGGGCTTGCCAGAATCTGGCACCCATCATAACATGGAACATGGACTGGACTTGGAAAACGCCGCCAAAACATGGCACCTCTTGCACGCAGGCTCAGTAGACTATTTCAGTGCAATTGCTAATCGGGGATGGTATAACCATACACTACTGGACTGTTTGTAAGAAAATAATCTTACTGTGCATTTGCACTTCGCCAATGTGGCAATAAAACACCATTGGGCCATTGTATAGTCTCAAGAGTATGAGCCTGAGTTAAGCCAGGAGGAGGATGAAATGTGGAGGATATAGAAGTATCCCTCTAAAGCTTTAATGCAGCAAGATCCTAAGAACCAACATATAGGACTAACCGGTCGGATTTTTCCAACTGAAGTTTCTGGGGTGCTTTTCTGTTGTTGTGGATTAGTGGATGCATCTGATGTTAGGCTTTCATGATCTGAAAATTAAATACAGATAGTACATGCTGAAGTTACTTCATTACAACCATATATAGAAAGTTCACATTACTTTGGTAGATTTAAAGGACAAAGGATAAAGGACATTTATTGTTACATACACCAATTGGTGCAGTGAAATTTGAGTTACCATGCAATACACAAATAAGATAAACACAATACTTTAGAATTTAACATAAAACATAAAAATCATCCCCCCACAGCGGAATCAACGTTTCCCACTGTGAGGGAAGGCACCAAAGTTCAGTCCTCTTCCTTGGTTCACTCGTGGTCGGGGCCTATTGAGGCCTCTGCAGTCGCCGCTACGGCGGCCCGATGTTTCAGGCCCTCGAACGGAAGAACACTCTCAGCGGCCCAGCGCCTCCGAATCAGCCGCTTCCTACCGGAGACCGCGGCTCCCGAAGTCCACAAGCCGAGCTGGACTGAGATTCAACGCTGGCGACCTCGGCGAGAGATCCCAGGCTCCGCGATGTTAAAGTCAGCGACGCCCGCGGCTGGAAGCTCCACAGACCACAGCTCTACGGTGTTGAAGTCAACAGTCGCAGCACTCCGGAGCTCCAACACGGCGATTCCCGGTAAGGCATCGCTCGCTCCGCGATGGAATCCAGTGTTGCGCCGCTGCTGAAGCTGAAGCTCTGGCCAGTCTCCGGTAGGAAAGGCGGCGCCAATCCAGGTGGTAGCCTGCGAGGAGGGGTGAAGATGCGGCTCGGAGGATAGACACATCCTCGACCAGGAAGTGACTAAGAAAAACGGTTTCCCCCTCCCCCCACATAAAAAAGACTAAAGACCTCCCAAAAACAAACTTTAAAACAGACTAAAAATAACAAAAAGGATGAGAGGACAGACAGCTGCAGACGAAAATTTGAACTGATTATCTTCCATTTGTAGTATTTCAGTTCCAGAAATTAAGAATATTGTATTAATAATGTGCAGTAAAATGTGCCTGTAATTAAAATGTATTATTATAATATGATGTACATTGAAAGATGCAACATAAGGTTCACAATGATCAACCCTCAATCAGTAGGCAACTTTGAGTAAATAAAGTGTTGCAGAAAGATGCTATAAAGAGACAAACATCCTGCTGGTATCTATCAATGCAACTTCTTGCCCTTACCTGGTGCTGATGGTGATCGAGGGAAACACTGTGACCCTGCCTTGTCTGGGCTGCTGTAAGGGCTGGAAGGGGGCTGATCATACAGTGGTAATGAAAGACTGGGCTGTGGTCTTGACGATGGCGATACCTAGAAATCAAATTTGAATGAAGAAAATGAGAATGCCTGAATATTTATCAATGGGGGATTCGACTCCAGCTTCACAAGGTTTTTCCACAAACTTAACAGGCATAAGTCAACTGTGTATGGGAGCTCTCATCGCTTGCTTGGATGGACATGTACAGATCCAAGACTCAGGAAGCTTGACATTATCCAGAATAATGCAGCCAGCTTGCACAGAACTCTCTCCACCTCCTAAACATGTTCCCCTGCAACATTAACTCAACTGCAATATGCAATATCTACAAGACACACTGCAGCTACCAGTTTACATCGCAAACCCACAAAGTATGCCACCTGAAAGGACAGGAGTAATGGATGCACGAAAGCAACATTAATTTGCAGCTGTACAAGATGCTATTAAGGCCACATTGGATCCCGACCTAAAATGTCGTCTATCCATATTCTCCAGAGATGGTGTCTGATCCGCTGTTTTACTCTAGCACTTCATGTCTTTTTGTGTACGGGAGTCTAAAACTAGAGGGCATAGATTTAAGGGGAGAGGAGAAAAATATAAAAGGGAAGTGAGGGGCAATCTTTTCACACAGAGGGTAGTGTGTACATGGAACGAGCTGCCGTAGGAAGTGGTAGAGGCAGATAGAATTCTGACATTTAAAAGGCACTTAGACAGTTACATGGGAAAGATTTTGATGGATACAAAACATGAGTAAAAATACTCAATTTGTGTCAATTCCTAAATTCCATCCAATTGTTACAAAGTCCACACCAACAGCCATTCATAAAGTTGCTTCTGCCGCTGAAATCTGATGTCCTATCTTGTCATCAACCTATCTTGAATTTAGTTTCATGTGTTAGGGTTATTATGTGTCCATATTCTACTTATGATACAAAGTCACAAAGATAGGCGTTTCCACACCACAACTTCCATGATCATCATTTAATTAACTAAATAATAAACATGAAATAGTTCAAAAGTCTGCTCACTGCGCATAACTGATTGCCAAAAAAATTGTGGGAGCAAGACATTTTTTGATGTTTTGAGAACAAAACATGTTCAGAATTGTGTACAAAACCTTACATCCACACTTTTAATCACAATACACCATAAAGTAACTAAGAATCAGCTTATAATTCAGTAGAGTCAGCTACGAATGCACGATTAAAGCTTTTAAGTCTTGCATTGTTCCATAAACAAGCTAATTGGCAGGAAGCAAAGTTTTGTGTTATTTCCTTCTATTCTACATTTCTGTAGTTTTTTCGGCCTTAAATCAACAAATCATTATAACTGCTGTGGTTATACCTCAGAGAATTTGCTGCTTACAGTTCAAGATTTTTATCACCTTTAAGTATTAACATGCTAATGTACACTACAAATTAACTGCCAATTTAAAAAATGTCACACCCATGCTTCTGAACAGATTAGTCATCTGTTGAGAAATACACAAAAAGTAAATAATCACTCCAAGGAATGTGCCTAAAAATGTGCTCTCATTTGTATAATGCAAATTGAAACAGTTGTTCCTTTAATTTATCAAAGAAATCTGCAGAATAACAAGAGTATGGGATCTTTAGACTCAAGTTGAGCTATTTTCTACTCTAAACATGAGCTAATATTTTTTTAATAAAAGGAACATGACTATATTAGACATGCAAAAAGCTGTACTCCATAGGTCCTTTCATAATGACACTTCCTCTGGACTCATGAAACCTCAAACAGCAGGAAAATAATGAAATGTTCAAATTGGAGCTTTGGTCAGTAGTTATCCAGCAAGTTACCTCCAAGCAGTTATGATTTCTTAATACAATGGTTCTTCCTGCTGTTTAATATGTTCAAATGTAAGCCGGAATGTATTGTTAGACTGCAGTGCTGCAAAGTGGCAGTGAGCAACATTACAATTTGTTCCGCATACTTCTGGTACACATTCAGTGCATACACATGAACACTTATGGCAAGGTGGCATCTGGGACACTTTGCCTCACAAATCCAGCCATGTTTTAAAACTTTAAGAACACTTTATCTCATTTAAACTCTCGAGACCGAACTAAAACAAATGCTTCTTTGCAGAAAGAATGTACGCATAACACACTGATGAAACAGAAGCTGTGTCTACAAGGATTCATGCTATTTTGTCTTGAGTGTGAACAATGTAAGCTTAGCAGAAACATAAATGTTCAAAGAATCCATGACCATACTGATTCAAAGCATCTATCACATCTGAGTAAAACCTGAAAAATTGCATATAGTTGACTTACTTTTGCTAGAAAGGAAATGATAGTTAACTTAAAACTGATGCATCCAAAGTTACAATCACTAGAAATTATAATCATTAAGATGAGGTTCCTTGTTCTCCACTTGTATAGAGGCTTTCCCCATGTGTAATCACCAAATATTATGTCATTTAGAATTTTGCTCAAAGACATTGCATACCGCTACTAAACTCTTGCATACCTGTGCATCTTCAATCCATTGAGCGTCACCATTCTCAGATCCTGCCAGTTCTTCTACTAGTACGGAAGGAAAGACACCAATGCGGCTATTAAATTCACCTTCCCAGAAGCCATCATCCTCTTGATTTTCTTTGTTTAGTATTCTAATGATAGCTCCTTCAGGAAACGAAAGTTCGTCTGCTGTCTGCCCTTCATAATCGTAAAGTGCCTTCACAAAACAAACTGAATCGGAAACAAGTACTTTTTTAATACCAAGAACTTTATGGAAGCTAAATCAAATTTAATATAACTGCTACTTTCTATTTAAAGTAACACCAAGACCAAGTGAGCAGTAATTGACAGACATGCTGGAACAAACTGTTTCTTTTTTTTTTAGGTTTGCAGATTTCACCACTGGAAAGCATTGTAAATATTATAGGAAAAGATAAAGACATTAATAATTCTTCAATCACATCTATTTGTTCTGTTGCTACATCTCTACTTTTCCTTTTGTCACATATACAACTTTACAGTAATTTCCTTCTTCAACCCAGGAACACAGGCAAATGAAGCATCCTTCATGCAATCGGTGAAAACAAGCACAGATGTTCCATAAAACATGTTTGATTAATAGATCTGTGCCAGAATGAGCAAAATTACTAACTGTTATCTGAGTTGGCATTATACCACTACTTTCTAGATTTAAAAAAATGTATGCAAATGGAACCTCATTATCTGCTGCCCAAAAGTTACAAAAAATTGTTCACATGATTGGTAGAGCAGGATCTTAAGTTACTTTGAAAGGATATACATTAGAGTCACACATTAAATTGCAATTAAAAACAAAAGACAACTATCATTTTTTTTGTTAATATCTTCTTTAATTAGTCAAATATTATACGAAAGTATAACAGCTAAATGGAATACTCTATAAACTACTTGAAAGCAAAAATATTGTAAAATGTTGGAAATAAGAATTAAAATCAAAGTTCTGGAATGCTCAGCAGGTCAGGTAGAATTGGTGCAGATTGAAAGAGAGTTAAAATTTCAAGTCAATGACCCTTCAACAGATGTTACTGGATCTGCTGGGTATGTTCAGCACTTTGTTTTTTAACTCTGTAACTTACGACTACGTGACTCATTTTCTAAGGAGGATGAAAATTAAAAAGAAAATTACCGCTGGAATCTCCATTAATGCCACCAGTAACCAACTCAGGCTCTGTAGAATTGCTGGACGAATGAGATCGTGCATCCAAGGAACCCAGTGTTTGGAGCATACCGATTAAACTATTGGAGGTTGGAAACCGTAGGTACTTCTCCGGTACATATCCTACTTGTGCGGCCTTATTCCTTGCCTTCAAATAAAAGATAGCATGAATAAGTGAGTGGGAAGATATTCTATTACATACCATGCTCCAGCTCATCAAATTGTACTGATAAGTTCTGATCCACATTTAAAGTTTGAAACATAAATTAACTCAAAAAATCAGTTATCTCCCTTCATTATGTTGTTTCAAGGTATATAGTTACGTTTCAACAAGATTCATAAATTACATGCTATGATTATACATTAAATTAATCTCAATGGCTTCATTGAACTCATCTTCAATAGAAAAGAATGCTTTACAATGAAAAAAATACTGAGTAGTAAAAGAACTGCTACACAAATGCCATTTGTTAAAAATACAAGTAATGAAAATAAAGCTTGTAATGAAAAAAATCCAAGATTTTAAAAATATATTGAAAGGTATATAATTCAAATGCCACTAACATGGTCAGTATTCATTACCTTGAAATAGTATCTTCACCAAAACACAAGCTATAACATAAAGTTACTCTTACAATTATGCAGCTAAAGGACAAATGAAAATTTGCAGCACTTAAAATGCTGGTATTTGTATGGCATCTTTCACAAACTACATCTCAATGTATTTTAGAGATGTGCACTTGTGCCTTGGGATGGGAGGCATCCAAGACAGAAGCCTTGCCAATGAACACTAAGTGTACATTCAACATACACATGGCAAGTATACCTAAGGTGGTTAAAGTGAAGCTCCAGAGGCAATGGTACTTACATTCCTTCCTAGCCTGCATTTAAACCCATTTAAAAAAAAATTAAAAATGCATCACAAACCTTCACCCAGTCTTCCATGTCTCCATCTTCAATTACTTCCAAGAGTTCATGTTCTTCAATGGTAAGCTCATCAGGCTGGTTAGCCTAAAGTACAACAAAAAGAGAATTATGAAAATAGTAGACATAAAAAGCTGGAGTAACTCAGCGGGTCAGGCAGCATCTCTGGAGAGAAGGAATGGGTGACGTTTCAGGTCGAGACCCTTCTTCAGACTTCGGTTTAAGCCAGCATCTGCAGTTCCTTCCTACACCTTATGCAAATAGTAGGTAGACAGAAAATGCTGGAGTAACTCAGCGGGTGAGGCAGCATCTCTGGAGAGAAGGAACGGGTGCCGTTTCGAGTCGAGACCTTTCTTCAGACTGATGTCAGGGGAGGGGGAGGGATAAAGATAGCATGTAGTCGGAGACAGTAAGACTAGTGGTAGAACTGGGAAGGGGAAAGGGATGGAGAGAGAAAGCAAGGGCTATCTGAAGTTAGAGAAGTCAATGTTCATACCGCTGGGGTATAAACCAGCCAAGCAAAATATGAGGCACTGTTCCTCCAATTTGCAGTGAGCCTCACTCTGACAATGGAGGAGGCCCAGGACAGAAAGATCAGATTGGGAATGGGAGGAGGGGTTGAAGTGCTGAGCCACCGGGAGATCGGGCAGGTTAAGATGGACTGAGTGGAGGTGTTCAGTGAAATGATCGCCGAGTCTGCGCTTGGTCTCGCCGAAGTAGAGATGTTGACACCTGGAACAGCGGATACAGTAGATGAGGTTGGAGGAGGTGCAATATTAAATGGTTTTACGGCAATTACTAATTTTCTTTAACTTGGCTGCCTCCGGTTCATTGCATTTTTCTGAAGGATGAAGATACAGTTCCAAAAATGTGATTTCAGTAAAACGTGGACTGTTAATCTAGGAATTTGAGGAATGTTTATTAACCCATGGTTAGTTGCTGACTGGAACAACGTGCAACAATCTGCCTCACCCAATTAAATGCAAGAACATTTCTTATATTCATTTTATAACTGAAATGGTATATGGATTCAGATCAACTCATTCTTTACCAACTTCAGCTCAAAGATTGACAAGACAAAAATGAAATGAATTAATTTTTTACAATCAAAATGGATTTGAAATAATTAACATCATAGATTAGATGAGCAGATATTTACATCACAATCATACAGAAAGCATGAAATGGTACTGTTTCACAGCGTTGCTGAAGTAAAACACAAAAATGGGGCTTGTATGAAACAAGTTTATGAGTCAGGTTGATCGTTTCAGGAATTTATTTTTAAGCGCTAGTGCTGCGCAAAGTTGCTTTCAACCATGAAGTGGTGAAAATAGTGCAAACAAGTAACAGGACTGAAATTATTTAGGTGTTTTCCGCATGGTCTGTACAAACAAAATGCATAATATCTGAAAATTTACTGCAGTAATGGGAATACTGAAAGCTATATGGTTAATGTGACCTTTAATTATTGTTGACACCTGCTACAAAAGAGGGATAAAGTAAATGAGAAATTTGTCCAAAAGGTGATTATACATTCTAAAGAATCTTTAGATCGAAACAAAAAACAGGAGGCTTTCTATGGTGCATTTGTAAACATTAGTAAAGAATCATTGGCATTTCATCAGTCCTCCGAGAAAGTAGATGCATTGGTGTACTTTCTTGGCTGTATTGTCATTCTGGTTGGATCAGGCCAAATTGTTGGTGATAATTACATCTAGGAACTTGAAGCTTTAGACCATCTCCATTTCAGCACCACTGATGCAGGCTGGCAATGTACTCCATCCTTCCTGCTCGATGAACAATTCCTTCGCTTTGCTGACAATGAGGGGAAGGTCGTTGTCTTAACAACTTAAGAGGTGTAACTTAAACTATTTTCTCTTGCCTGATGTAGGAAGATTACCTTGAATCTACTGGCAACCACTGCTATATAAAGGAAAACAAAGGATAACTTACAAAATTCTTAAGGGGTTGGACAGGCTAGATGCAGGAAGATTGCTCCCGATGTTGGGGAAGTCCAGGACACGGGGTCACAGCTTAAGGATAAGGGGGAAATCCTTTAAAACCGAGATGAGAAGAACTTTTTTCACACAGAGAGTGGTGAATCTCTGGAACTCCCTGCCACAGAGGGTAGTCGAGGCCAGTTCATTGGCTATATTTAAGAGGGAGTTAGATGTGGCCCTTGTGGCTAAGGGGATCAGAGGGTATGGAGAGAAGGCAGGTACGGGATACTGAGTTGGATGATCAGCCATGATCATATTGAATGGCGGTGCAGGCTCGAAGGGCCGAATGGCCTACTCCTGCACCTAATTTCTATGTTTCTATGAAACATCAAAATCACTTTTTAAACAATTCTTTGTATCATCTTTGTGCTGCCGTGAAGAGAGAGTGGACGCTGGCGCGCTTTGGCTGCCGCTGCTCTCTCTTCACACTGTGTTTTTGATTTTCTGTTTTTGGATTGAATTCTGTTTTTAATTTGTGTCTCTGTGATGTCTTTTTTACCTGTTCTATTCCGATTATATGTTTTAATTCCGATTACTATGTAAGGTGTCCTTGAGATGTCTGAAAGGCGCCCATTAAATAAAATTTATTATTATTATTATTATCTTTCCAATCTACTAACCTTGTATGAATAGAGCACTGTGCAAGTAAGAGGATACATTCGCAATGTCCCAGATGGACTTGAACTGCTGTCGTCAAATACATCCATATTGTCCTCAAGTTCCTCACCATCATCCTTTTCAAGATCCAGACTTCCCTGCACGAGGAATTAAAAATTGCAATTATGAATGACAGGCCAGGCCAATGCAAAACTGACGTAATAAAAGGTGCTTGAAATAGCTTAGTATTCACATAGAAACTTAAACCGGTTACCTGATCTATTGAACTGGGGTTCACTATTGATTTTGATCTCACTTTGATTTTAAATTATTTCTGCACCCTTGCCATCCTCGTATCTACTTTAATTTTTCAATATTTGTTTTCAATATCTTTTATGGATAAAAGGGATGCAAGTGATGATTTTAAATCATCTGGTACCTTTTCTAATCAAGCAAGAATTAAAAAAAAATAATGGTAAAATTGCCGACAGTGTGCACTCAATCCTGTTAAAACCCTTAATTTTTCTTGAAACAAGTTCCAGACCAATCATATTTGCGTTTTTAAAAGTAGTACAAGTGATTCCCTTTCACAGAGCTACAAGAGCACTTCAATAACTGACCTTTCTTCTGCCAAGTTGCCGATCAAGGCTACCAGTAAAAGATTGGAGCAAAACCATGTTAATAGAACAGTTACAAAAGGACGAGAGCAGCTATGGAGGTGGCATTGAAGTGGAGAGAATGGACTGAAAGAGCCAGATACAACTCAATGATTTCTAAATGAGACTTTACATTGAGAAAAAAAACTGCCTTGCCTCGGACACTATTCATATTTGAAGTCTTAACTGGCAATTTTATCTCGTACTAACAACAAAATAACTGGTACATTAATTCGTGTTGTACCTGAAATCTTATGTACAAATTGGTTTGCACTTTTGCTACACAAGTGTTTAATTGATTAATTTCTAACTATTTCGAAATGCCCTGAGATTGTGGAAGTTATTTTGAATGAAAATGAGTTTATATTCTATTACAAAAGAAAGCTTAGTTGTTTCTATAGCTATGCTATTGATGATACACATCAACACTCTCCATAGCTAGCTTTGGAAATCAATGAACATTTATTGATAGAACTTGTCACAAAAGACTACAAGCTATAACAATTTTCAAACTGTACTTTGCACAATAAATTTTAAATCTATATTGGAGATGAAATAACACATTCAACATGTGGGACCTTTAATGGCAAGTGTATAACTGAAAATGATTTTTAAGGTGGAACTCTTTATACAAGTTATTTCTGATCAATTATGGCAGCTTAGGCCAACTTCCACACAGCATTCAATAAAACAGACAGGAAAACATCAGTATATGTATGTTTCCAGATTATGATAGATGGAGAACTACAAACATAAGAAACAGAAGCAGATGTGGGCCATTCTGGTACCATGTTCACCTTCTGCCCTTTAATAACATTACAGCTGATCATTTATCAGTGCCATTTATGAACCTTTTGGGCTGGGACCCTTCTGAAGAATCCAGCATTGCAATTCCTTGCATCATCATAGAAGCCTTGTTGATTTGCTGTAATGGTCATAAAGAAAAATACTGCTGAGAGTAGGAGAAATGGTCAAAGTGAGCTGCTTTGTCCTCAGGTTTCTTGTCTACTATTGAAGCTGTACCTATCTTGGCAAGTGGAGAACCTTCAATAATATTTCTGACATGTTTGGCAAGCTGTGAGGAGTCAGGTGTCCTGATGCAGGGTCTCGCCATGAAGCATCACCATGGTTGAGTTCGCTGAGTGGGCCACCTGAGGCCCTGAAGCAGACTGGGGCTCCATTAGATTGGGTGCTGCTTCAAGTGGCTGAGCGCACGGAACGGACACGGCCTGCAGTGGCAAGGAGCTGCAGTAGAGGGCATCGACACATCACCTGGCCAGGACGATTCCTGCAACTCTGACACAGTGCCTCCACCAGGATAACAGGCCTCAATGGCCAAGTTAAGAATCTACCATATTTTTTTAATTTTCAGACTTGAAGTGTACAGAATAGTGCCTAAAATGTGGCAACTCGTGTACAGACTCAATGTGGCCTACTATCTTACACTTTTGTACTTGGTATGATTGTGTAAGATTATTATTGAACTACATTGAACCTTATCTGCACTAACCTCATATTCATCCAGTCCCTTCTGCTTGAATACACCTGGTGACCAAGCCTCCCCAATACCCTGTGGTAAAGAAATCTAGAAAAACATTTCTTCTCATCTCTTTCAAATGGTCAAACCCTTCCTTTGAGTCTGAGATGCCCGGTTCAACACATCCTGGCCAGAGGAAACATTAACTGTACATCAAGTATTTTGTAAACTATACTAACATGACCATTTTGCATATCTTGTACAATGTTCACTACAAGAACATTTTAGATCACACAGCAGACATTGTGTAATTTATAGCATTGGGATTTTTTTTTTTTTTAATGGCCTAATTTAGCATAAGAAGAAATATCCGATGACCATGCAGAAATGATTCCCCATTTACTGGGATTGCAGTCGGAAAGTATGAACTAAGTGGAAAATTCACTGAAATGATTTCTATTACAAGCAGCAAAATCCTTCAAAATAAAACATTCTCCCAAATCAGTTAATATTAAACCAATATAGTTCAGATCAAGGTCCTGTCAGCTGTTTAAATTTTAACTAGATAGCCTTTTGTCTGTGCATTATTGACTTGGACAAAGGCAGCACAAACATCCGAGCCAAAAGATAATGGATTCAAGTCCCACTGCAGAGACGAGTGCAGAAATCACACGTCAGAATAGTACTGAAAGTGTTGTACTTCAAGATGCTGTGTTTCATGTCCAGGGCCCCAACCTCTCTCTGGTGGGTACAAAGAAAGACCCTACTTCACAAAAGAATTAGGGCATTATTCCATCTGTCTCATTCCATAAACATCGCTTGACAAAAAAAAGATCCTAGTCACTATCACTTTGCTTTATGGAATCTTGCAGTGTGCCACCTTATTGTATTTAATCCAATTTTGTGACTGCACTTCAAAAGTATTACTTTCGTTTGGTGTAGCTTTGGGCTAATCAGTAAATTAGAGGTGGTATCCAAATCCAAATACTGGTCTTCATTCAAGAAGGAATTACGTTAGTGGTAAACATTAATTCACTGGTACAGTCCGTACCAGCACAATAAATTACATGAATAATCCACAGAGCTGCCATGCAAGGAGAATATGATAGAGGAGCTCACTCATCTATTATTCATGTGCTTCAATAGTACTGTAATCTCTATCTTGACTCTTCTACTAAATTAGAATTGTACTGCAATTGAATGCAAGGGGGAAAAAAATAAATTCTGTGAGGTTTATTTTTATCAACTAACTTTCCATTCCAGGAGCAAAGTTTCATCTATATAACCTCCCATTGGAACCTTTTGTCAGGCATTCCTTACTAAAATTCCGATCTAATATTAGCAATATGTTTTTTATATTTCAAGGAAATAGATTATATTGTATCTTATGTTGGATTAAATCTAGAATACAAATGACACCTCCACACATTTACAATGCCTGAGCCAGTAATAAATTCATAATAATTTTATGATGCATATACATTTGAATGAATGTGCACTTTTTTTAAATTGGAAGGTATTTACAAACATATAAAGGCAAAACAATATCAATCAAATTGATTTTTAATCATATATAAATACGACTACATTTGTTATTTGTAAACCCCAAATGCTATGGGACATGTTTTTAATGAAACAATAATTGAGAAGTCGCACTGGACAAGGATTGGGGTATATTTAAAAAAGTTGACTGTCACAGCTATTTTACCAAAAGAGAACATCAAATTGGGGTATTCAAAATCTGGCTCTAGATGCTGACTTTGACTTGATTCCCACTCATTCTCCAACTAAACTTGAAAATCACTTTTAGCAATCAACTCTGGAAACAGAAAAGCATATTTCAGATGCGGAGTTTGGCATTATCTGCAAATCTGGTACCTTTACAATGTTTATGAATCTAAATTACCCGAAACACCTTCTACCATACTGAAGTGTTTCTATTACATTAAGATTTAAAGACTCACCACTTGAAAATATCAAAAGTTAGGAAGCACAGAAAGATAACCCAATAGCAAATCAATAAAATATGTGTGCCCTATTGAAGACATGTTACCAGATACAATGTTCACTTTCCATTCACATATCAAACACTTCATAACGTTAGATAGTCGAAATTTTGTCACACTTTAATTATGGCAATTCTTATCTCCATGTAACAACTTTACGCAAAAAAACTGAACATTTAATAAAGTAGATATGATGGTCAAATTCCATCTGCCATTGGGTGGTGCTGTGGTCAAGTCAAGTCAAGTCAAGAGAGTTTATGTGTCCCAGATAGGACAATGAAATTCTTGCATTGCTGCAGCACAACAGGATATTGTGGTTATAAATACAGATCAGATCAGTGAGTCCATATACCATAGAATAGATATATATATATACACACATCAATAAACAGATAAAGTGCAATCATAAAGTTGTTAAAGTTAAAGTTCAGAGTTGTTTGAAGTTGTGTTTAATAGTCTGATGGCTGTGGGTAAGAAGGTGCTCTTGAACCTGAATGTTGCAGATTTCAGGCTCCTGTACCTTCTACCTGATGGCAGAGGAAAGATGAGTGTGTGGCCAGGATGGTGTGGGTCCTTGATGATGCTGGCAGCCTTTTTGAGGCAGCGACTGCGATAGATCCCCACAATGGTAGGGAGGTCAGAGCCGATGATGGACTGGGCAGTGGTTACAACTTTTTGCAGCCTTTTCTGCTCCTGGACGCTCAGGTTGTCGTACCAAGCCACGATGCAACCGGTCAGCATGCTCTCTACTGTGCACCTGTAGAAGTTCAAGAGAGTCCTCCTTGACATACCAACTCTCCGTAATCTTCTCAGGAAGTAGAGGCGCTGATGTGCTTTCTTTATGATTGCATCTGTGTTCTGGGACCAGGAGAGATCTTCGGAAATATGCACACCCAGGAATTTGAAGTTCTTGACCCTTTCCATCATCAACTCGTTGATATAAACGGGACTGTGGGTCCCCATCCTACCCCTTCCAAAGTCCACAATCAGTTCCTTGGTTTTGCTGGTGTTGCGAGCCAGGTTATTGTGCTGGCACCATTTGGTCAATCGATCAATCTCACTTCTATACTCTGACACGTCCCCATCAGTGATATGTCCCACAACAGTGGTGTCGTCGGCGAATTTAATGATGGAGTTCGCACTATGTCCGGCAACACAGTCATGAGTGTAGAGTGAGTACAGCAGGGGGCTGAGCACGCAGCCTTGAGGTGCTCCCGTGCTGAATGTTTTCGAGGATGACACATTTCCACCAATACGGACAGACTGAGGTCTGTGAATGAGGAAGTCGAGGATCCAATTGCAGAGGGATGCTCAGAGACCCAGATCTGAGAGCTTGGTAACCAGCTTGGAGGGTAGGATGGTATTAAATGCCGAGCTGTAGTGGAAACCACTCAGCCCAAATGTTTACTCATGAAACTTTAAACATATTCAGCAGATCA
Organism: Amblyraja radiata; assembly: GCF_010909765.2. Classification (NCBI taxonomy): domain Eukaryota; kingdom Metazoa; phylum Chordata; class Chondrichthyes; order Rajiformes; family Rajidae; genus Amblyraja; species Amblyraja radiata. The sequence goes on along the minus strand of NC_045961.1, from coordinate 89,789,142 downwards.
GACAGGACCCATGGAGAGAGAAGAGATGACATTTCAGTTCAACCTGAACGATTAACTCAATTTCTCTCTCCACAGATGCTGCCTGATATGGATCAGTAAAGCGTTCAACAAAGTTCCGCATGGTAGGTTGCTCTAGAAGGTTAGATCGCATGGGATGCAAGGAGAGATAGCTGAAAGGATAGAAAATTGGCCATGGAAGGAAGCAGAGGGTGATGGTGGAAGGTTGCTTCTCGGACTGTTGGTATGTGACTCAGGTTTGGTGCCGGGCCCGTTACAGTTGGTCATCTACATCAATGATTTGGACGAGAACATACATGGCAAGATTAGCAAATTTGCTGATGATACAAAAGTGGGTGATTGCAGATAGTGAAGATGATTGTGCAAAATTGCTAGGTGGGCTGAGGAATGGTTAATGGAATTTAATACAGAGAAATGTGAGGTGTTGCAGTTTGGGAAGTTTAACATGGGCAGGACCTACACAGTGAACGACAGGGCTCTGGGGAGTGTAATAGAGCAGAAGGATCTAGGAGTGCAGGTGCATGGTTTCTTGAAGGTGGAGTTGCAGGTAGATAAGGTGGTCAAAAAGGCTTTTGGTACATTTGGCCTTCATCAGTCAGGGTATTGAGTATAGAAGTTGGGAGGTCATGTTACAATTGTATAAGACGTTGGTGAGACGGCATTTAGAGTATTCTGTTCATCATGTTATAGGAAAGATGTTGTCAAGCTAGAAAGGGTACAGAGAAGATTTATGAGGATGTTGCCAGGACTAGAGGGTCTGAGCTATAGGGAGACGTTGAGTTAGCTGGGACTATTCCCTGGAGCGCAAGAGAATAAGGGGGGGGGGTGATCTTATAGAGGTGTATAAAATCATGAGGGGAACAGATCGTGTAGATGCACAGAATCTCTTGCCCAGAGCAAGTGAATCGACGACCAGGGCACATAGGTTTAAGGTGATAAGATTTAATAGGAATCTGAGGGGTAATCTTTTCAAACAAAGGGTGGAGGGTGTATGGAACAAGCTGCCAGAGGAGGTAGTTGAGGCTGGGACTCTTCCAACATTTAAATTACATGGTACAGGTACATGGATAGGACAAGATTGGAGGGATATGGACCAAACGCAGGCAGGTGGAACTAGTGTAGCTGGTACATGTTGGCTGGTGTGGACAAGCTGGGCAGAAGTGCCCATTTCCACACTGCATCACTATGATTCGATGATAAATGGTTAGAAATTATTAGTGTATAAACATTTAGTATTAGGTAATGAAGCGCCGTACACACTTAAAAAAAATTAAACAATTTTCCTTATTGACAATTAGATTCAAACTTCAGATCAGCAGCCTATAACTGAAAATGCCTGGAAAGATTTTTTTTTTGGGTGGGTGTAATGCCAATGTTTGGTTCCTCAACTGCATTAGATGCAGATGCTTCCTATTTTTGTCATGATTTTGCTCCCAAAACCAGTGGATCCCAGCAACAGTTAGATTCTTAATGAGCCTCAATTCTCAACTTTTCATAGAAACATGGAAAATAGGTGCAGGAGTAGGCCATTCGGCCTTTCGAGCCAGCACCGCCATTTAATATGATCATGGCTGATCATCCAAAATCAGTACCCCGTTCCTGCTGTCTCCCCATATCACCTTGATTCCATTAGCCCCAAGAGCTATGGGGAGGGACAGACAGTCTAATGAAGGGTCAAGACCCAAAATTTCACCTATTTCTTTGCTTCAGCCATGATCATATTGAATGGTGGTGCAGGCTCGAAGGGCAGAATGGCCTACTCCTGCACCTATTTCTATGTTTCTATGTTTCATAGATGCTGTCTCACCCGCTGAGTTTCTCCAGCATTTTTGTCCACCTTCGATTTTTCCAGCACCTGCAGTTCTTTCTTAAATATATATATCTATACACTTATTAAAAGTCTCATCTTGTATGTGCATAGATAGATAGATAGATAGATAGATAGATAGATAGATAGATAGATAGATAGATAGATAGATAGATAGATATAATTTATGTTATATACATATATACCCAACGGTTCTGCACTTGGTCTAGTTTCCTATAATATCAAGTTTCAATTTAATAGTCATTCCAGAAAAAGTAGCAGTGGCACTAGTGCATGTGTGCATGTATGCGTGTGTATATGTGTCATTCTACCTTCGTAAAAACGGCACGCGCTAGCGCAGAAATTTTCAGATTATTAATCACATTAAACCCGTCGACAAAATAAACTGCTTCACTTCACATTTCATGCTATATTTCACAAGTTATAGCGTTTTGAAAATAGCTAAAACTAAGTTTTTAAACGGCAAACGTCCTTCAACCCGCTTCAAGTGACATCACGAGGGGGGGCGGCCACCAAGGGGGAGTGGGCGGTCACCAGCTTCCAGTGACGTCAGGGGGGCCGCATTTAAATTTACGTTCTGCTTTTCCGACCCGGGCTTCTACCCACGACGCTCCGGCTGGGGTTTTACGCGGCCATCAAGGAGGCATCGAGACCGCGGTGAAGGAGATATCGAGACCGCAGCGGTGAGGCCTCGCGACGATGTGGCCACTAGGGAGGTGAGGAGGGAGAGTGTGGGGATTGGGGGAGAGGAGGGGATAGGGAGGGTAGTTGCCACGTCTACACTCCCTCTCTACCCTCCCTCTCCCTCTCTACCCCTCCCTATCTCTCTCTACCCCCTCCCTATCTGCCCCTCTCCCTCTCTCTCTACTCCCCTCCCCTCTGCTCCCTCCTCATCCCTCTCTACTCCCCTCCCCCTCACTCTCTACCACCCCTCCCTCTATAGCGATTGAAGAGGGAGGGTGAATAAGACGAGGAGGGAGTACTGGGGGATGAGGAGAAATGAGCCGCACCTGCGCAGTTGGGGGCTCTGCATGAGTGGTGGAATATTGCGTTAGGAGAACGGGTTGTGTTGGGGGAGCGGGTGAGTGGTGGAATGTTGTGTTGGGGGAGCAGACCCAATGGTTCTGCACTTGGTCTAGTTTCCTATAATATCAAGTTTCAATTTAATAGTCATTCCAGAAAAAGTAGCAGTGGCACTAGTGCATTCTAAGTTCCCCATTGGGAATTCTGTTGGGAAATCCATACTTGTGACAGACAAGATTTAAAAATAAACGTAAAAACCTCTAATATTTGAACCTCTTGGTTTGCTGCTTGCAGTTAATACTACAGCTGTACATTTTGTGAAAGCTCCGCTCTTTCAATGTCTGCAGTAAGATGCTGCAGATGTTCTACCAATCGATGGAAGCCAGTACCATCTTCTTTGCTGTCGTGTGATTGAACAGCAAGGCAAAGGCCGCGGATGCTAATAGGATTAATAAACTCATCAAGAAGGCTGGCTCCATCCTGGGGGTGGAGTTGAATGCATGGGAGGTGGTCTTGGAGGGGAGGATGCTCCTCAAACTGCAGAGCATCTTTGACAACACAGCTCACCCCCTCCATGACACACTGGTCAACCTGAGGAGTACCTTCAGCAACAGACTGGTTCCACCAAGATGCAGTACAGAACACCACAGTAGATCCTACTTCCCTGTGGCTATCAAACTGTACAACTCCTCCCCCTCCTGTCGTGGGATAGACCGACTCCACCCCTTCAATCTTTGCACACCTCCAATCCTTTCCACGTCACTTTAATTTCATGTTTCAGGTATTTTGTGTCTTATGACTGTTGACAGATCAATTTCCCTCCCGGGATAAATAAAGTTCCATCGTATCGTACATTGCAAAACCCTTCATTAAAAGTTGCTTTGTATGAACAAAATGCAAATGATCTGACTTCCAAAAGCATGATGTAATCGGGTTTTAACCACAAAATAGGAACGTAAGTGATATTTCCCACAGCTGACTGCAAAATGAAATTATTATTTCCCCACAATGTGTTCTGAACATCATATTATATGATAAATGTTAACATAGGAATAAAGGTCAGTGACAATTCAGGTGGTTTAAAGTATCACGACGAAAGGAACAATGAAGGATTGGTCTAACTGGAAATAAATCACCTGCTGCTACCAACCTCTGCGTCATCACCACCTGCTCCCTTTCTCACTTTCCTGCAATGCCATTATTTTTGTCTGGATGATGCTCTTGCTAAAAGGCTTTGGACTTCATTATGTGTTACCTATGATCTGCCACTGGGAAGGAGTTCAACATCTTTTCTACAGCAAAAAAGCAGCAAAAAAGCAGCAAAGAAACATTGTATATTGTTTGCAATGCAAATAAAAAGTGATATATTTATATCATCTAAAAAAAGTTTTATGATACAAGCTAAATTTAAAAACTATCTATTATAACTTCTATTATAACTATCTATCCGTTATAACTTTTGGGATAAGGTTAAGTTATCAACATTAGCCTAAAGATATTCCTATTTTGGATGAATATTTAAGTTGTGGCCAAAAGAGATGAGAGGGATAGACAGAGTTGACGTGGACAAGCTTTTCCCATTGAGAGTAGGGAAGATTCACACAAGAGGACATGACTTCAGAATTAAGGGACAGAAGTTTAGGGGTAACATGAGGGGGAACTTCTTTACTCAGAGAGTGGTAGCTGTGTGGAATGAGCTTCCAGTGGAAGTGGTGGAGGCAGATTCGATTTTATCATTTAAAAATAAATTGGATAGGTATATGGATGGGAAAGGAATGGAGGGTTATGGTCTGAGTGCAGGTAGATGGGACTAGGTGAAAATAATTGTTCGGCACGGACTTGTAGGGCCGAGATGACCTGTTTCCGTGCTGTAATTGTTATATGGTTATATGGTAATAAACAAGCTCCATCTGAGTAACTAAACTATAATTTGGTAGACTTGATATGTGCATGATCATGAGAAATAAATAGTTCCAATATATTGCTATGAACATATTTGACATTTCAATAGTGTGAAACAGGGTTGTGTTCTTGCTCCAGTCCTGTCCAACCTGTTTTTTATGCATCCAGGACATGCATCATGCCATATGTGACCTTGATAGAGGAGTGTACTTGAGATACAGAATGAGTGTCTCGCTCTTTGACCTCCAGAGATCGAATGCAAGGACCAAGACACTTGAGCGACTGATCTTTGAAACACTGTTTGCTAACAACTGTGTTCTTTAGCACTTTCAGATTTTGACCTTTAAATCATTGTTGACATGTTTGCCAAAGATTCACAACTCTTTGGCCTTACAATCAGTCTCGATAAGACAGAGGTCCTACACTAACTTGCTCCAAGCTCTGTGGCAAATCCTTTCAGTATAAGCTGGCTGAAGATAGTCGATCATTTCAAGTACCCAGCATCATCTGTTCTGATGGCTTTCTCGACATGGAAATAGCAACCCCAATCAGCAAGGCTTGTCAGTCTGAACTCTCATGTGATGAACGACAGAAACATCAAGCTGCCATCTAAGATCAAAGCTATCAAAGCAATCATACTCACAAGCCTTTTATATCACTGTGAGACTTGCGTGCTTTCCAGGAAATACATCAAACAGCTCAAATATATTGAGATCTCTGCAGTCACTTGTGAGCACAAAATAGTAGGACAGGGTGACAAGGGTGACAAACTTGCAAATTCTGGACAAGATCAGCCTGGTCAGCATTGAGGCCACAATCCTGAGGGGACATTTGCACTGAACAGGCCACCTAATCCATGTGGACAGCTCCCATCTGGCACGTGCCTCCTTTATGGAGTTCTTGCACCAGATCTGGGACGTTCAAGAAAGTAATAGAAGGATTGCATCCACGACGTATTCAGTCATTCCTGCAACATAGCTGGTCTCTGGTACCTAAGACAGAACAGGCTAGCAACACTTTGACCAAAAGGGACTGTTTTGAAGGCAGCCAACAGAACTGAGCCAACAGAGCCAGGGAACGTATGAAGGTTTCAGCATCTGTACTTGACAGAACTTTTTTTTCCAGAGCCCCCTCTGTCCAAGAGTATGAGCCTCCAGGGTTGGTTTTACCAGCCACACTCAGGCTCATCAACTTAGACTGCACCAAAGTTGATAGTCAACTGGCGACGACTTGAAATATTAACTAGGAAGGAAAATAAGCACTTAATTTACTTATGGAACATTAAAATGAGTATCCTGACAGTAAGGACTAGTTTCTGAATAGTATTAATTGCACTAGCAGATTGTACGTAACTAATTATTTTTCAATGTGGGCTATGCATGATCATAATTATAAATAAAACTGAATGCATAGCACTAATTTTATATGAGCATAAAACTGCAATATAAAAAGTATTCCTATTTACAAGTATTGTAGATGATGTAAATCTTATGTTGTGCCTAGGAAGAGAAGGGGATTCAGTCTCTTAAGCCTGTTCTACCAGTCAGATTATGGCTGATTTAAGCCTCAAATTTATTTACCGGCCTGTGCTCAACTAAAACTTGTCGCTTTCAATGCTGAGAAGTTAAACCAATTTCCATTACAATGTGTTTTTTTGTAAAGTGCCCAACTCTTAATTTATATTACATTGTCTTGAAGCTGCCACCAAAAATGTATCAACAAACACACATGCCAGCATAGATAGCCTCCTCCTGCGCTATCACTTTTTAGAATTCTACAAATTTACATATGAAATTGTCCGTTAATAAACAAACTCAAGTTCACATGACGTATGCTTTCGAAGTTAACCACATCATACAGAGGAACCTAAATTAATTGGGTATCAATCTAAAATTTATTAGACTTAATTTTTTTGAGGAAAAAAGCGATCCTAACTTTATTGGACTTTTACTGCAGCCACAATAAATACCAGCTCAGTCATGATTAAAACAAATGATTAATATTAATACTAAATACCTAATCTCAATGAAATAACAAATGCCTTTAGTGAAGTCCAATATCCCACTATTTTAGAGAAAATTCTGATACAGAAATCTTAGGACAAATTATTAAAACCATGGTCAAAAAGATAGGTTTTAAAAGAGTGTCTTTAAGAGGGTCGCAGAGGTATAGAGACAGTAGGATTTAGTTAATGAATTCAGGAATACAATTGAAAAGCTTGGTCGAGGAATAAAGGATGCCTAAGAACTGGTACTGGAAGCACAGAGATTCTGCAAAGAAGAAGTAATAAAGATTTGCGAAGAGATTTAAAAGCAAGGAAGAGAAAGTTACAATTGAAGCACTACTGATCGAAAAGTCAATGTCATTGGGCAAAGATGTATGGGAGCTTTTGAGAGTAGGGATTTTGTAGACTTGATGAGCTCCAACTTATGGAATGTGCAACCAAGGATTGTGGGGAGGTCAGCTCGTACATTGGTTGATGAAGACTGAAGGTATAAAGGCATGAATGAGGATTTTTAGCAGTTAATGACTTGAGGCTGATTTTAGTCTGTTAATGTTTCAGAAGGGGTTGTTTGAGTAATCAGAAATTCACACATGTTTTCAATACGACAAGCAGTTTTTACAGGTCTGGTTCTAAGATTGTTGCCAAGTGAAGAGTGGAGTGCACACTTGAAACAGACGATAAACAGGTTGGCCATCTCAATGTTTAGTTGGAGGAAACTTTTCATTTCTATCTGAATGCCAGTGTGGTATTGTGACAATGCTGTGTAAATGGGGAGAAATGGTGATGGTCGCTAAAATACATATTGAAATCTTACCAAATGCACAGTATCACTGTTGGGGAGTGCAGGGAGACTTGCCCAACGCTCATTTTCTAATTCCTCCATTACTTGATTCATGGCACTTTTCAACCATGTGTCCACAGCAACCCCAATCTGTCTCAGTAATTCCAGTCTTGCTTCTGCCTTTAGCTTAACTGTCTGCAAATAAAAATATTTTATAATTAATAAAAAAAATCTAATTTTAATAATGTAATTAGTCTCTTCATGGTCAAATAAATTTGTGAAACCACACAATGAGGCAGATGTTTCTCCCAAAACATTAACTCACAATGTTCTGATGAACACCAATCACATCATTATTTCATGCTTGTACTCTGACGTAGAATATGTCGTAAGTTATATTTAGAATTCTACCCATTCCTTACATTTATATGGCTGTTGTTTAACTTTCCCCTTCCCCTCTTGCATTTCTTTCTCTGGGTAAAGTAAAGACATCACAGACAACTATTAGAAAAAAAAGTTTTATACTATCCTGTTGTTTATTTATATTTTTAGCATTTATTCTATTTCTATTTTTAGTATTTTTAGCACTTTAACGACGCCTCCTACAATTTGAAATATTCTCTGCAGAGTTCAAAGCCGACTTTGGAAATGTAGAGAGGATAAAATGGGATTGGTGTAAATGTGTGAATGATGTGCTCAGCAACTGTGGCTCTGAGTCTGAGCCCTTCACTGTGAAAGCGTGGGTCAAACAGGGATGCATCATCGCATTGGTGAAGAGCTGCCACAGGGGATCCCAATCTACAGAACAGACGGTGGGCTCTTCAACCTTAATAGGTTGAAGGCCAAGAGCAAAGTCAGTAACACCGCCATCATGGAGCTTCAGTATGCAGACAACTGCGTCATTGCAGCACACTCTGCAGAAGACCTCCAGGGCATCCTGAATGCCTTTGCCAAGGCATACAGAGCCATGGGCCTAGCCTTAAATATCAAGAGGACCCAGGTCCTAAATCAACTCCACCCAACCAGCCGTCTACCCAGCCCATGATAAAAGTGGACGATACCACTATTGAAAACGTTGACCACTTCCCCAACGTTGGCAGCATTCTTTCCTCAAATAAATTGGATAGGTATATGGACGGGAAAGGAATGGAGGGTTATGGTCTGAGTGCAGGTAGATGGGACTAGGGGAAAATAAGTGTTCGGCACGGGCTTGAAGGGCCGAGATGGCCTGTTCCGTGCTGTAATTGTTATATGGTTATAAGCTGACATCGACTCCGAGGTCAACCATCGCCTGAGTTGTGCCAGCGGAGCCTATGCCAGACTCAGGAAAAGAGTCTTTGAAGACCGAGACCTAAAGGCTCAAACAAAACTGCTGGTTTACAGAGCCGTTGTCCTCTCCACCCTGTTGTATGGAATCGAGTCATGGACCACCTACAGCAGGCACCTGAGAGACCTGGAACAATACCATCAAAGATCCTTATGAAAGATTCTGAGGATCAGCTGGGAGGACAAACGCACCAACATCAGCGTATTGGAGGAAGCCAACATGACCAGCATCACCACCACAATAATGCAGCACCAACTTTGATGGACTGGTCATGTCATCCGCATGTCCAACACACGTCTCCCTAAACAAATCCTGTACTCTCAATTGAAGGAAGGTCGGCGAACCCCCGGCGGGCCAAAGAAACGCTTCAAGGACAACATCAAGAACAGTCTGAAGAAATTCCACATCACATCAAGCAACTGGGAGCACATTGCACTGGACAGGCGCTCCTGGAGGAAATCCGTGCAGGAAGGAGCTGCACGTCATGAAATGGAACTACGCCGTGTCGCAGAGACAAAGTGACAGCATCGTAAGGGGAGAGAGAGAGAGAGAGAGAAGGGGGCTCGACGACTACCAACCACCGCCAGTCTCCACTGCCCATGTTGCACCAAGGTGTGTGGATCGTGGATCGGCCTCTACAGACATCTGCAGACCCACAAGTAGACGACCCTATGGAGAGGAGAGGACAGTCATACTCGTTTTGAGTGACCGCTGATGATGTGCACTCAGATCTGCTTCCATTTCATGTCTCTATAACTCCATGTTCAAACAACTTCTGTGCTCACAATATTCATGGTGCATTATTAATGTACAAGATCAAACACTGATGTCAATATGCTGCAGTTATCTACAACAATCACTATTGACTGCAACTTTAATTGGGCTGGCATAAATTACAGTGCAGTCTTTTATTTTGCAAGAATACATAAGCTGTTTAAATCAAGATTCGATGTTTAAGTGGCTGAGATAAAATTACAATATTTAAATAAATTGTTTTTAGTAAATATAATTTCAATACAAATGCAAGTAATTTAACTGTCCAGTTCCTTTGTGATTAACATAACTGCCACCAGCAAGTGGAGAACCTATACTCAATCTGTTTATTGATGTTTTAGATAATCACCTTCTAAAATAAATCAGCATGACCACCAATAAAAAGCTGTACGTTTACACTTGCTGTAATTTATACAATCTTTCAAACTGAAGGAGGATTAAATATGTTTTAAACTTCATTACAATGAGTATCAGGTACATTAATGAAGGTATATTTCAGATATCTTATTGACTGTAAATGCAAATTCTAATATGAACTGATCAATTAGAAGGATTTCCTTAGTCGACTGCAACATGAAAAAATGAATCCTACTACAGGTGCACAACCTTTTATCCGAAGATCCAAATAACGAAAACCTCCGAATAGCGGCCATTTTTTCGGTCCTTGAAGAAAGGTCCTTGAAAACGTTCACCGAGGGCGGCCCGCAGAGGTGACAGCGGAACCTCCGGTCGGTCCTCGAAGAAAGGGGAACTAAATCCCCATTCATAAAAGAGAAGGTGAGGGTATATTGCGCGGGAGGGTTAATAATTGACAATATGCTGCTGCCTGCCCGCTGAGTTAAAACGTTCCCACGGTAGACTCACTATACACAGTGTTTCGTGAGTCTTGCGTGGGAACTTTTTAACTCAGCGGGGCAGACAGCAGCAGATTGTCGCACGCTTCAGTTTCACCCCACCTACACCCCTCTGCTTCCCGGCCATGTGTGTGACCTCTTCCCTCCCCACTCCAGCTCCCCGCCCATTGCACCGGCGCGGGGGCTTTGCACTGTCACCGGAGACGTCAGGGCCAACGGGACACCGACCCCCAGGCCCACCGCAAGCACGGAGATCCCAGAGACCCACAGCCAGCAGCAGCCCAGCCCAGCCCCGCTCCAACTCCAGAGGAAAACTGCAAACTGGCCGGAGACGTCAGGACCACCAGAAGCCGTTCCCCGAGCTGCGCCCCCTCATCGGGACACCGACCCCCAGGCCCACTGCAAGCACGGAGATCCCAGAGACCCACAACCAACAGCAGCCCAGCCCAGCCCCGCTCCAACTACAGAGGAACCTGGGTTGCGGATGACGGGGCGCAGCTCGGGGCGTCGTAGGGGCCCATCGGGGAGCGGGTTCCTGTTGGTCCTGACGTCTCCGGCCACCTGCCCTCCTCCGGGAACTGTACCGCCCTTGCAGGAGAGTGGGGTTGTTTGCAGTTGCAGAGGGAGGGGGCAAGGGCGGTAGTTTCCAGTCCAGGGGGGTGGCCGGAGACGTCAGGACCAACGGGACACCGACCCCCAGGCCCACTGCAAGCACGGAGATCCCAGAGACGCACAGCCAGCAGCAACTCCAGCCCAGCCCCGCTCCAACTCCAGAGGAACACGTAGGGGCAGAAGCTGATGGTGTGCAAGGTACGTCTTGTTCTTGAGGGGGCGCAGCTCGGGCTGTGGGCAAACTGCCACTTGTCACCGTAGCGGCCCATCGGGGAGCGGATTCCTCTGGAGTTGGAGGGGGAGGGGGGTATTGCGCTGTTTGATCGCCCCCTGCTATCCCAGGGACAGGGAGACACAGCGGCTTTTTAGACTGGTGGGCAATCACTTCCAAAGTTCTGCCCACACAGTCAGTACACCTCTCCTACACTGCATTTCATACAAACATTTATTCTGCAAGAAAAAACTACATTGAAGACTCAAACTCGCGACCGAGTTTACTGCCAGGATCAAGGCGCAAACTCGCGACCTTGCGGATATGAGCCGAGCACTCTACCACTGAGCCAGCCATTAAAATCTACGCTAAAAAATTTCCATTCCGAAGACCAACAAATTCTGAATTACGAAAAGTGTCTGGTCCCAAGGCTTTCGGATAAAAGGTTGTGCACCTGTACTAAAAAGTTTTAAAATTTGGAAATGGTCTTTCATCAGAAATATTCAAATTTTAACAGAGCAAATATTTATATAGTGCCTTGGTTTAAAATATCTACCTTTTAAACAAATATATTTTGGTTTGTTTGTGTTTCAGGATGTTATTTTCTCTGTTATGGCTATGGTGTATGCAAGGCCATATGGAGTAATGAGCCACGGTCATGAGTCATCAGCAACCGCTTGTGACAATTTCTTCACTTCAGAGTTGAGTACAGGAGCAAAGAGAGTTGAGTATAGGAGCAAAGAGGACCTTCTGCAGTTTTATAGGGTAGACCACACCTGCAGTATTGTGTGCAGTTTTGGTCCCATAATTTGAGGGACATTATTGCTATTGAGGGAGTGCAGTATAGGTTTACAAGGTTAATTCCCGGGATGGCGGGACTGTCATATGCTGAGAGAATGGAATGGCTGGGCTTGTTATGCTCTGGAGTTTAGAAGGATGAGAGGGAATCTTATTGAAACCGAAACGTTGCCTATTTCCTTCGCTCCATAGATGCTGCTGCACCCGCTGAGTTTCTCCAGCATTTTTGTGTACCTAAGATTATTAAGGGTTTGGACGCCCTAGAGGCAGAAAACATGTTCCCGATGTTGGGGGAGTCCAGAACCAGGGACCACTGTTTAAGAATAAGGGGTAAGCCATTTAGAACGGAGATGAAGAAACACTTTTTCCACACATAGTTGCGAGTCTTTTAAGAAGCCAGAGATACATGGCTGTGAAGCTCGGCGGACATTAGCATTACCGGTCAGTTTTCCTTGGTTCTGAAAACTACTGCTTACATTTTCTTTCCCCAATGAAATTCACCGGTCAGCACCATAGCCCCCAACTGCGCAGGCGCAGTTCATACACACCCTCCCCCTCCTCTTCACTCTCCCTCTTCTCGCCCCTCTCCTCCTCCCCTCACCTCTCCCATGTTCACCTTTTCCCTACTCTCAGTCACTGCCTCCCTCACCTCTCCCTTATCGCACTCCACCACTAAACACAATGTTTTAATAACATTTCTCCTCCCCCCCCCCTCCCTCTCCTTGTAACAATGTAACAAATCTCTCATTACACTGGGTGGAACACTGTTGATCAAAGATCTTAGAGCTCTAAGATCTTTGCTGTTGATGGGCAGTTTATGTAAATGAGATCCCATTGTGATGTCATTGTCGGGTGGAGCACTGTTCACGAGCAGTTAATGTAAATGAGATCTCATTGTGACATCATAGCTGTAACTGCCGGCAACTGCCACAGTTCTCAAACTGGATTTTGTAAACTTAAAAATGTGAATAACTTGTACAATATGACATCAATCTGAACGAAACCTGACACATCACACCACATGACAATTGTGAGGAAGGTGGTGCAAAAATTGCAGCGCTATCATATACCGTTTTGGTGTAGTTCCAGTATCACATAGGCACGCAGACAGACACACAGACACGCACAGAAACAAACAAGATTAGAGATTTAGTAATATATACTAGACCAAGTGGGACCCGTTGGGCCCCGTACCCCAACGCAATAATCCACCACTCACCCGTTCCCCAAACGCAACATGTTTCCACCACTCACCCGTTGCCCCAATGTAATCCATTACCCCAACGCAATATTCTACCACTCACCTATAGCTCCTAACTGCGCAGGCGCGGCTCATTTCCCCTCATCCCCCTCCCCCTACTCTTCACCCTCCCTCTTCTATCCCTTGTCTCATCCTCCCCTCCCTCCCTCTCTTTTACCCTAACCTCAGTCACTCCCTACCCTCAGACACTCTCTTCCCTCCCTACCCTCCTGAACCGTTGGACCCAGTTTCCCCCATCGCAATATTCCACCACTAACCTGTTTCCCCACATGCAACCCGTTTCCACCTCTCACCCGTTCCCCCAATGCAATATTCCACCACTCACCCATAACCTCCAACTGCGCAGGCATGACATGCACTTCCTCGTCCTCGGCTTCACCCTCCCTCTTCTCTCCCCTCTCACCCTCCCTCTCCTATTCCCTACCCTCAGTCACTCCCTCCCTCACCTCTCCCCTATCGCACTCCCCAATGAAACACAATGTTTAAATAACATTTCTTCTCCTCCCCATCCCCACTCCCTCCCTCTCCTTACAACAACAAATCTCTCATTGCACTGGGTGGAACACTCTTGATTGGCAGCTTATGTAAATGAGATCCAATTGTGATGTTACTGTCGGATGGAGCATTGTTCACGGCAGCTAATGTAAATTAGATCCCATTGTGACGTCATAGCTGGAAACTGCCATAATCTCCCAGCAGCTGCCACAGCAACTGCCAAGTTACTGTTCTTAAAGTGGGATTTTGTAAACTTTTAAATGTCAATAACTTGTGAAATATAACATAAATCTGAACAAAAGTTGACACAAACCACCACAGGACAATTGTGAGTAAGGCGGTGTAAAACATTTTAGCGCTATCGTGTACCGCTTTGACTTAGTTCCGGGAGCACATACGCGCACATAAATAGATAGAAAAAAACAAGATAAGAGTTTTAGTAATATATAGGTAGATATAGATAAGGGGGAAAAGGGTAACTAGAGAGAGAGAAGGACCTCTCAGGAATCAGTGGTCACCTATGTGTGGAGCCAGAGGAGATGGGCAAGGTACCAAATGAGTACTTCTCCTCTGTATTTACCGAGGAGAAAGACAGTAGGATGGAGGAACTTGGGGCAGTCAATGGAAATGTCTTGAGAGCAGTCAGTGTTAATGTCGAAGAAGTACTGATGGTACTGTCGTGTATAGACAAATCTCCAGGGCCTGATCAGATATATCTGAGGACATTGCGGGAAAATAGAGAGGAAATTCCGGGAGCCCTGGATGAAATTTACGAGTTGTCCTTAAATACGGGAGAGGTGCTGGATGATGGCAAATGTGCCTCTTTTCAAGAAGGGCTGCAGGGAAAATGCTGGGAACTATAGGCCGGTGAGCTTAACATCTGTGGTTGGAAAGTTACTAGAGATTATTCTGAGGGATAGGTTATACAGGCATTTGGACGGGCAAGGGCTGATTAGGGATAGTCAGCATGGTTTTGTATGTGGGAGGTCGTGTCTCACAAATCTGATTGATTTTTTTGAAGACGTGACCAAAAAGGTCGATGAGGGCAGAGCTGTAGATGTTGTGTACATGGATTTCAGTAAGGCGTTTGACAAAGTTCCGCATGGTAGGCTGCTCCGGAAGGTTAGATCTCATAGGATCCAAGGAGAGATAGCTGAATGGATAGCAAATTGGCTCCGTGGAAGGAAGCAGAGGGTGATGGCCCGGGAACCGTTGGAGCGAGTGGAGGAGGGTCAGGGCGGTGAGTACTTAAATCGGGCGGGGGGCTTTATTTTACAGAGGCCCGGGAACCGTTGGAGCGAGTGGAGGAGGGTCAGGGCGGTGAGTACTTAAATCGGGCGCGGGGCTTTATTTTACAGAGGCCCGGGAACCGTTGGAGCGAGTGGAGGAGGGTCAGGGCGGTGAGTACTTAAATCGGGCGCGGGGCTTTATTTTACAGAGGCCCGGGTACCGTTGGAGCGAGTGGAGGAGGGTCAGGGCGGCGAGTACTTAAATCGGGCGCGGGGCTTTATTTTACAGAGGCCCGGGACCGTTGGAGCGAGTGGAGGAGGGTCAGGGCGGTGAGTACTTAAATCGGGCGCGGGGCTTTATTTTACAGAGGCCCGGGACCGTTGGAGCGAGTGGAGGAGGGTCAGGGCTTTTACCAAAATCCGTAACGTTCCACACTCCATAGGGAAGGTTCTGGTGGAAGCCGCTGATTGGTGGAAGCAGACTAGAGGAAGCAGCTGATTGGGTGCAACCTCAGGTTAGCATTTCTGCTTTCTGGTTAAAGGTACAGTGCTTTAGTAAAGGTACAGTGAGCTAAGGGTACAGTGGGTTAAAGGTACAGTGCTTTAGTAAAGGTACAGTGAACTAAGGGTACAGTGGGTTAAAGGTACAGTGCTTTTTGTTTATATAATAAAGGTGCAGTTTAAAGGTCAAGAGGGAGCAGCTGTTTGTGTCAGATACCTGCTGATTTCTCCCAGCAGTTTCTACTGTATTATACTGGTATCGGATCCAGGGTAAGGCGAGAGAATGACAGTCAGAGCAGTGTACTGTTCTGGATGTCAGATGTGGGAGGTCATGGTGTCGGATGGCCCTCCAGACGTCCACATCTGCACCAGGTGCAGCGAGATGGGGCTCCTAAGGGACCGTATTAGGATCCTGGAGCAGCAGCTCGATGACCTCTGTCTGGTCAGGGAGAGTGAGGAGGTCATAGAGGGGAGTTATAGGGAGGTGGTCACTCCAAAACCACGGGAGAGAGACATGTGGGTCACGCTAAGGAAGGGCAAGGGGCAGAGGCAGGAACAAGTGAGTACTCCAATGTCGGTACACCTTGCAAATAAGTACTCCTGTTTGAGTACGGATGGGGGTGACAGCCTACCCGGGGGTAGCGACAGCGGACGGGCCTCCAGCACAGAGACCGGCCCTGTTGCTCCGAAAGGTAGGGAAAAAAAGAAGAGGGCAATAGTAATTGGGGACTCTATTGTTAGGGGGTCGGATAGGCGATTCTGTGGACGCAGTCGGGAGACCAGGATGGTGGTCTGCCTCCCTGGTGCCAAGGTCTCGGACGTGTCTCAACGCATCCAAGATATCCTGAAATCAGAGTGAGAGGAGCCTGAGGTCGTGGTACATATAGGTACCAATGACATAGGTAAAAAAAGGGAAGATTTCCTGAAGGGAGGATTTAGGGAGTTGGGAGGAGAGTTAAGGAAAAGGACCAAAAAGGTAACAATCTCAGGATTACTGCCGGTGCCACGCGACAGTGAGAGTAGGAATGGAGCGAGGTGGAGGATAAATGCGTGGCTGAAAGACTGGTGCAGAGGGCAGGGATTCAAGTTTCTGGGTCATTGGGACTTCTTTTGGGGAAGGTGGGACCTGTACAGAAAGGATGGGTTGCACTTGAACCCGAGGGGGACCAATATCCTGGCGGGGAAATTTGCAAATGCTACTGGGGAGACTTTAAACTAGAATGGTTGGGGCGAGGGACTCAAATAGAGAAAGCTAGTAGACAGAATGGGAGGCAGGAAGCAGAAAAGGGAAGCACTCGGACACAAGAGGAGAAAGAAAAAAAAGGAAATAAACAGAGAATAAGAGACGGGGGGTTTCTTAAATGTTCATATTTTAATGCTAGGAGCATTGTAAGAAAGGTGGATGAGCTTAGAGTCTGGATAGACACCTGGAAGTATGATGTTGTGGCGATCAGTGAAACATGGTTGCAGGAGGGCTGTGATTGGAAACTAAATATTCTAGGATTTCGTTGGTTCAGGTGTGATAGAATTGGAGGGGCAAGAGGTGGAGGTGTTGCATTGCTAGTCAGGGAAGATATTACAGCAGTGCTTTGGCAGGATAGATTGGAGGGCTCATCTAGGGAGGCTATTTGGGTGGAACTGAGAAGTGGGAAAGGTGTAGCAACACTTATAGAGGCTCTGTGGAAGATGGCGCTCCTGAGAGGGCGACGTCGCGGAGCTCTCAGAGTCAACCTGCTTTTTTGTCTGTCTCTTGTTATTTTGTGCCATACTACGGTAACAGCATGGTCAGCAAACGGCGTCTATGACCAGGCGACCCTACTACGGCTGAGAGAGTGCAGTCCTTTTGGACATTTAGACCCGAGCACGTTTAACCCCTACCCTGAGCTAATACGCTACGGCGACTCGTCGCTAAGCCGACACCCGGACAACGACAGGCCCAGGCGGAGACGCGGCAGACGGGGAGGGGCCGAACGGCGACTCCGGCGCTTGTTTAGCAATGGAAGGCTAGCCCTGCCGGTCATACTGTTTGCTAACGTCCAGTCTCTGGTAAATAAGATGGATGAGCTCCATGCTCGGATCGGCACGCAGAGGGACTTACAGGACTGCTCCATGCTGTGCTTCTGTGAAACATGGCTGGGGGAAAGGACACCCGACGAGGCGATAACACCAGACGGCTACACGGCCTTCAGGGAGGACCGGAGGGCAGCGGACAGCGGCAAGACCCGCGGCGGAGGAACGGCCGTCCTCGTCAAACAAACCTGGTGTACCGACTGTAAGCTTATTTCTAAATCTTGCTCTGAGAATGTGGAGTATCTAACTGTGAAGCTACGGCCGTTTTATCTACCCAGAGAACTGCAATGTATTATTGTGAGTGTCGTGTATATTCCCCCTTCCGCCAAAGAAGAGGCTGCACTCAGGGAGCTACACGACATGATCAATGAGCATGAAAACAAATATCCTGATGCTGCTTTTATTATTCTGGGAGACTTTAATCATTGCAACCTCAAGAAAAACATACCAAAACTGTATCAGTTTGTGACTTTCCCAACTAGAGGAAATAAGATACTGGACCACTGCTACAGTAATATCAAAAATGCTTTTATAGCTGAACCAATACCCCACTTCGGCAAGTCTGACCACCTGGCAATTCGGCTCAAGCCCACCTACACCAAGAGGCTTAAGGCACAGCCAGTCACAGTCAGAACTGTTAACACCTGGACGGACAGTGCACAGGCTAGCCTGCAGGGATGTTTAGAGGTTACAGACTGGAACATCTTTAAGATGGCCACAGATGACATTCATGAATACACAGAGGCTGTGAGTGACTACATCAGCTGGTGCACATCTATATGTGCCCCTCCCAGAACTGTGCGTGTGTTTCCAAACCAGAAACCTTGGTTCAATGGAAACATAAAACAGAAGATCAGGAAAAGGCAGGAAGCTTTTAAGTCAGGAGATCAAAGGGAGTACAAGAAAGCCCGGTACGAGCTACAGAAGTCCATCAGAGCTGCAAAGAGGGCTTATTCCCAAAAACTTGAAAGCTTTTACCTAAGTAACAACACACGCAGTATGTGGCAGGGAATCCAAGCAGTCACAAACTACAAGAAAACAGTACCAACTACAGACCCCCAGGATGTCACCCTCCCAGACAGCCTTAATACCTTCTACACCAGGTTTGACAGACTGAACACAGACACCCCCTCAAAAGCCCCCTGCAACCCCACGGACACTGTTTTTCAGGTGACACCCATACAGGTCCTGAAAGCTCTGAGGCAGGTGAACCCCCACAAGGCTGTGGGACCAGATGGCGTCCCTCCTAAAGTTCTGAAGGCCTGTGCAGAACAACTCACTGGAGTGTATGTAGACATCTTCAATCTGTCTTTAAACCAAGCAGTGGTCCCCCGTATTTTTAAATTTTCCACCATTGTACCAGTTCCAAAAAAACCAAACCCATCCACCCTGAATGACTTCAGGCCAGTGGCACTCACGCCAGTTGCCATGAAGTGTCTAGCAAAACTGGTTCTCACACATATCAATCACATGGTCCCGGGCACGATCGACCCCCTCAAGTTCGCCTACCGCCCCAACCGCTCAGTGGACGACGCAGTGGCCATTGCTTTACCACACATCCTGCAACACCTGGACAGCAGAGGACCATACGTCAGAACGCTGTTCCTGGATTACAGCTCGGCTTTTAACACCATTCGCCCGGGCAGGCTGACTGAGAAGCTGACAGACCTCGGCGTCCCGACTCCCACCTGCAACTGGATCTTGGATTTCCTGACTGAAAGACCACAGGTGGTGAGGATGGGAAGGAGGGTGTCTGCAGAGCTCACTGCCAGCACAGGATCACCACTAGGCTGCTGTCTCAGTCCCAAACTTTTCACCCTGTACACACACGACTGTGTCTCCACCCAGGAAAATACCATCATTATTAAGTATGCGGATGATACCACCATCCTGGGCCTCATCAAGGGGGGGGGGACGAGTCGGGCTACAGGAGTCTGGTGAATGACATTCTTGCCTATGGTGAGGTGAACGACCTAATCCTCAACACAGACAAGACAAGAGAAATAATAATGGGCTTCAGAAAAAATCCACCCCCCCCTGCAGCCCCTCATCATCAAGGGGACTGTGGTGGAGAGGGCTGACAGTTACAGATACCTGGGATTACAAGTAACATCAGATCTGAACTGGACTTTGAACACTGCAGCCACAGTGAAAAAAGCCCAGCAGAGACTGTACTTCATCAGGCTGCTCAGAAAAGCTGGTCTGCACTGTCGCCCTCTCACCCAGGTCTACAAAGGACTGATAGAGAGCATCCTCACCACAGGCATCACGGTGTGGTATGGAAACACCACACAGACAGAGAGGAAGGCTCTGCAAAGAGTCATAAAGACTGCAGAGAGGATTATCAGAACGGAACTCCCCTCCATGGACACAATCTACACACAGCGCTGTCAAAAAAGAGCAGAGAGAATCATCAGAGACACACTACATCCAGCTCACTCCCTGCTCAAACACAAAAACTGCACATACAACCTCAGGCACAGACGAGCAGACAGCATCGCCACAAACAGAACACGCTTTTTTAAGAGCTTCTTCCCTGCAACAGTGAGACTCTTGGCCAAAACAAAATGAACTGATGTCCTGATATAGGGTTTGTGCAAGTTACAATGCTCTCACTTTCCCCTTTATATAGGGTTTTAGGCATTTTCTTTTTTTATTTCTAGAGTAGTATATGTTTTTATAGATTATGTGTCTTCTGCGTGTCTTTTTAATTTTTAATTTGACTTGACTTGACTCTCTGAATAACCGCACAAGAGTTCCTGTGTGTAAGCACAAATGGCAAATAAAGTTTTTGACCTTTGACGTATTATAGACCGCCAAATGGGGAACGAGAATTGGAAGAGCAAATATGTAAGGAGATAGCAGATATTAGTAGTAAGCACAAGGTAGTGATTGTGGGAGATTTCAACTTTCCACACATAGACTGGGAAACACATTCTGTAAATGGGCTGGATGGTTTGGAGTTTGTAAAATGTGTGCAGGATAATATTTTGCAGCAATACATAGAGGTACCTACTAGAGGAGGGGCAGTGCTGGACCTCCTGTTAGGAAATGAGACGGGACAGGTGGCGGAGGTATGCGTTGGGGAGCACTTCGGGTCCAGTGATCACAATACCATTAGTTTCAATATAATTATGGAGAGGGTCAGAACTGGACCTAGGGTTGAGATTTTTGATTGGAGAAAGGCTAACTTTGATGAGATGCGAGATGATTTAAAAGGATTGAACTGGGACATTTTGTTTTATGGGAAAGATGTAGAAGAGAAATGGAGGACATTTAAAGGGGAAATTTTAAGAGTACAGAATCTTTATGTTCCTGTTCGGTTGAAAGGAAACAGTAAAAATTGGAAAGAGCCCTGGTTTTCAAGGGAAATTGGACATCTTGTTCGGAAAAAGAGGGAGATCTACAATAATTATAGGCAGCGTGAAGTAAATGAGGTGCTTGAGGAGTATAAGGAATGTAAAAAGAATCTTAAGAAAGAAATTAGAAAAGCTAAAAGAAGATATAAGGTTGCTTTGGCAAGTAAGGTGAAAGTAAATCCAAAGGGTTTCTACAGCTATATTAATAGCAAAAGGATAACGAGGGATAAAATTGGTCCATTGGAGAGACAGAGTGGACAGCTATCTGCAGAGCCAAAAGAGATGGGGGAGATATTGAACAATTTATTTTCTTCGGTATTCACCAAGGAGAAGGGTATTGAATTATGTGAGGTAAGGGAAACTAGTAGAGTAGCTATGGATACTATGAGGTTCAAAGTAAAAGAAGTACTGACACTTTTGAAAAATATAAAAGTGGATAAGTCTCCAGATCCTGACAGGATATTCCCTAGGACATTGAGGGAAGTTAGTGTAGAAATAGCCGGGGCTATGACAGAAATATTTCAAATGTCAGTAGAAACGGGAATAGTCCCCGAGGATTGGCGTACTGCGCATGTTGTTCCATTGTTTAAAAAGGGTTCTAAGAGTAAACCTAGCAATTATAGACCTGTTAGTTTGACTTTAGTGGTGGGGAAATTAATGGAAAAGATACTTAAAGATAATATATATAAGCATCTGGATAAACAGGGTCTGATTAGGAACAGTCAACATGGATTTGTGCCTGGAAGGTCATGTTTGACTAAACTTCTTGAATTTTTTGAAGAGGTTACTAGGGAAATTGACGAGGGTAAAGCAGTGGATGTTGTCTATATGGACTTTAGTAAGGCCTTTGACAAGGTTCCTCATGGAAGGTTGGTTAATAAGGTTCAATTGTTGGTTATTAATGCAGGAATAGCAAGATGGATTCAACAGTGGCTGAATGGGAGAAGCCAGAGGGTAATGGTGGATGGCTGTTTGTCGGGTTGGAGGCAGGTGACTAGTGGGGTGCCTCAGGGATCTGTGTTGGGTCCTTTGTTGTTTGTCATGTACATCAATGATCTGGATGAAGGTGTGGTAAATTGGATTAGTGAGTATGCAGATGATACCAAGATAGGGGGTGTTGTGGATAATGAAGAGGATTTCCAAAGACTACAGAGTGATTTAGGCCATTTGGAAAAATGGGCTGAAAGATGGCAGATGGAGTTTAATGCTGATAAATGTGAGGTGCTACACCTTGGCAGGACAAATCAAAATAGGACGTACATGGTAAATGGTAGGGAATTGAAGAATACAGTTGAACAGAGGGATCTGGGAATAACCGTGCATAGTTCCTTGAAGGTGGAATCTCATATAGATAGGGTGGTAAAGAAAGCTTTTGGTATGCTAGCCTTTATAAATCAGAGCATTGAGTATAGAAGCTGGGATGTAATGTTAAAATTGTACAAGGCATTGGTGAGACCAAATCTGGAGTATGGTGTACAATTTTGGTCGCCCAATTATAGGAAGGATGTCAACAAAATAGAGAGAGTACAGAGGAGATTTACTAGAATGTTGCCTGGGTTTCAACAACTAAGTTACAGAGATAGGTTGAATAAGTTAGGTCTTTATTCTCTGGAGCACAGAAGGTTAAGGGGGGACTTGATAGAGGTCTTTAAAATGATGAGAGGGATAGACAGAGTTGATGTGGACAAGCTTTTTCCTTTGAGAATAGGGAAGATTCAAACAAGAGGACATGACTTCAGAATTAAGGGACAGAAGTTTAGGGGTAACATGAGGGGGAACTTCTTTACTCAGAGAGTGGTAGCGGTGTGGAATGAGCTTCCAGTGGAAGTGGTGGAGGCAGGTTCGTTGGTATCATTTAAAAATAAATTGGATAGGCATATGGATGAGAAGGGAATGGAGGGTTATGGTATGAGTGCAGGCAGTTGGGACTAAGGGAAAAAAAGTTGTTCGGCACGGACTTGTAGGGTCGAGATGGCCTGTTTCTGTGCTGTAATTGTTATATGGTTGTTATATGGTTAAATGTTGCTTCTCAGACTGGAGGCCTGTAACTAGTAGTGTGCCTCAGTTTGTTGCTGGGCCCATTACTGTTTGTCATCTACATCAATGATTTGGATAAGAACATACTGGGCAAGATTAGCAAGTTTGCTGATGATACAAAAGGTAGTGGTTTTGCAGATAGTGAAGATAATTGTGAAAGATTGCAGCAGGATCTTGATCGATTGGCCAGGTGGGTGGAGGAATGGTTGATGGATACAGAGAAGTGTGAGGTGTTTTGAGACGTCAAACAAGGGCAGGACCTACATAGAGAATAGTAGGCCTCTAGGTAGTGTTGTGGAGCAGAGGGATCTAGGAGCACAGGTGCATGGTTCCTTGAAGGTCGAGTCGCAGGTAGATAAGATGGTCAAAAAGGCTTTTGGCACTTTGGCCTTCATCTGTCAGAGCAGTGAATATAGAAGTTGGGAGGTCATGTTGCAGTTGTACAAGACATTGGTGAGACTGCATTTAGAATATTGTGTTCAGTTCTGGGCATCATATTATAGGAAAGATATAGTCAAGCTTGAAAGGGTTCATAAAAGATTTACGAGGATGTTGTCAGGACTAGGGGGTGTGAGCTATAGGGGGAGGTTGAGTAGTCTGGGTCTCACTTCCATGGAGCGCAGGAGGATGAGGGGTGATCTTGTAGAGGAGTACAAAATCATAAGAGGAATAGATCGGGTCGATGCACAGAGTCTCTTGTCCAGAGTAGGGAAATCAAGGACCAGAGGACATAGGTTCAAGATGAAGGGGAAAAGACTTAATAGGAATCCGAAGGGGTAACTTTTTCAAACAATGGGTGGTGGGTGCATGGAATAAGCTGCCAGAGGAGGTAGTCGAGGCTGGGACTATCCCATCATTTATGAAACAGTTAGGCAGGTACATGGATAGGGCAGGTTTGGATGGATATGGACCAAGTGCAGGCAAGTGGGATTAGTGTAGCTGGGATATTATTGGCCTGTGTGGGCAAGTTGGGCTGAAGGGGTTGTTTCCACACTGTATCACTCTACGACTCTCTAACTTCTGTACATTGGCGAGACCAAGCGCAGGCTCAGCGATCGTTTTGCGGAACACCTCCGCTAAGTCTGCCTTAACCTATCTGATCTCCCGGTTGCTCAGCACTTTAACTCCCCCTCCCATTACCAATCCGACCTTTCTGTCTTGGGCCTCCTCCATTGTCAGAGTGAGGCCCAGCGCAAATTGAAGGAACAGCACCTCATATGTCACTTGGGGAGCTTACACCCCAGCATTATGAACATTGACCTCTAACTTCAAAGCCCTTGCTTTCCCTCTCTCTCCATCCCCTTCCCAGTTCTCCCACCAGTCTTACTGTCTCCGACTCATTCTATCTCTGTCCTGCCCACTCCCCTGACATCAGTCTGAAGAAGGGTCTTGACCCAAAATGTCACCCATTCTTTCTCTCCAGAGATGCTGCCTGTCCCGCTGAGTTACTCCAGCATTTTGTGTCTACCTTGGACAAAAGAGAAAGCAGGACATTATACACCAGTTTACTAATAAAGATCTGTTGTTGACAAGATGCTGGAATTTATCAAGGAAGAAATGGTCACTTAAGAAGTTCCATGCAATCAAACCAAATCAATATGGCTTCATTGGAAGCAAAATGATGTTTGAAAATTTCCTGGAGCTCTTTGCGGATGTAACTAAGAGAGTCTTTAGAGAAGAACCGGTATATAGATGCACTGTGTTTGGATTTCCTTAAGATAGTTAATATGATGCCTCCGACAAGGATAAAGAACGATAAGACCTCATGGTATTGGGGGAAGTATACAATACACTATTATGATTGACAAAATGAAACTGAAAAAACAGTTTCCAATAAGAACAAAAAAAACATATTCAATATTCATTGTCTCTTAATAAAAGTGTCAGATTATCACGGCCTCTCACAATTCATATTCAAAATCCATGGAGAGGCGACTTTTTCCAGGTCGCCTCCCCCGTGACCTAACATCAAGTATCGGCGCGGCTTTTCCCGGAGACGCGCTCGGGGCTTCAGCGGCGGGCGCAGCGTAGACTCTCGTCGTGGAGCGGGTGAGCCCTCGCTGGAGGGGAGCGCTCTGTTTCGCTGGCCCGGGGCAGCCGGCAGCCTGAAGCCGCGGTCTGCAGAGCTCCAGCTGGTGCGGCGTCTACAGCCCGGGATCCCTCGTGGGGGACCCGGGGGAAGAAGAAGCCATCACTGCCGGCCCGCGGCCAACTTCTACCGCGGGCCCGGCGTGGACTTACCATCACCCCTGGAGGGGAGTTTCGACCGCCGGCCCTGCAGTCTACGGTGCTTCTGGCTGCGGCGGAGACTTTAAATCTCGACCGCCGGCCTGCTGCCTACACCATCTTAAAGCCGCGGTCTCCGATGAGGAAGAACCGATCCTGGACTGACTCTGGACTCTGGTCCTGTCCACGGGGGGGAAATGGAGGAGGACTAGCCAAATTTTTGTGCCTTCCACCACAGTGATGAATGCTGTGGTGGATGTTTGTGTTACAGTTTTATTGTGTGTTCTTTATTATTGTACTGCTGCTGACAACCCAAATTTCCACCGACCCTGGTTATATCTATCTATTATATCTATCTATCTATCTATCTAATAGTGTAATCTAAGTTCAGAGTATCACCTTGAAGCCAAACCAAAAAACGAGCACAAAATTGAATTCTTCCACAACTAAACAAGTGCTCACCTCTTAAACGATACGAGTTAGATTTATTTTAGTTAAATTCATTACTACTTCCACTGCTCCATTAACAAAACCTAGAATTTAAGACATTTCAATGGAATATGACAGCAATGTTATTACTGCTACTGCAAAACATGGAAACAAACAAGTGAATTAACTAAAATGGTGATATTTTCATTAGTAAATATTCTTGATGGCAACCTCAATTAAGAAAGGGAGATATATAAACAAAAACACACATACTAAAAGTTGGGCCGAAGGGCCTGT
This sequence comes from Amblyraja radiata, assembly GCF_010909765.2. Taxonomy (NCBI): domain Eukaryota; kingdom Metazoa; phylum Chordata; class Chondrichthyes; order Rajiformes; family Rajidae; genus Amblyraja; species Amblyraja radiata. The sequence goes on along the minus strand of NC_045961.1, from coordinate 89,763,105 downwards.
TTCCACGCTGTATGACTCTATGCTCTAACTAGAATAGTTTATACTTTCCATTCATTGTCTAATGCATTTGACAAAGTCATATATCAATACAATTACTCTAGGCATTAATCAGTATCCACACTCCTTTGAAAAAGTAATTTTCTGTCCTGATTTTTCTTACCTCAGCCTTTCGTATCGTTTCTCTGGCCTCATCTACTTTTTGTTCAAATTCCATTCGCCCTGGTTCTGAGAGCACAGTTCCTTGAACTTTTAGATCTTCCAGAGTCTGTAAATACAAAACAAAAATCAAATGAGGCTACACAAATCAAAATAAAATAGAACAAGTTCATGAATCTGTAGTGTCATAAACTTTAGGACAAAGAAGATCGGCTCAGAACAATTTGTTTTAATATATTACTGAGTCAATGATATGACTTGCATACTGGAATAAGCCTTTATGGCCAGAATATGAATCTTGGCCCGTTAATAGATTCATTTTTGCACAGTGGTTCTAAACTAGACTTGTATGTTCAGTCAAGGAGAGTCAAGGTTATTTTACCAAAATATGGTAGAATATTTCCATTTTTCACTTACCCTCTGACCGTGGATTATTGTTTTATGTTCTCGTGCAACACGTGTTGCCCATTTACGAGCCTCCTTGTTTAGACTGTGCTCCTCAGTGGTTCCAGATTCATTCTCCAACTGTCGGCTCTGTAACAGGTTATCCAATAGGATTATGCCCAGTAACACAATTTTGTTCACCCTTGCTGTGAAATTTGTTTGCATTCAAGTGCACTATTTTCCTTGGTATGCATCTTATGTGCCAAAGAATAATGACATTTATTTTCTTGCATTTGTAAAGATAATATGCAGAAGAGCAGGGATGATATTGGGAATTGCGCCATAAAACTTCACGAAATAGCAAATCATGTTGTTCATAGGAATGCTAAAGATTAACTAGCCATACGTAAAAAATTGTTTTGTAATCATTTTGGAAATGACTTTTATGATAGAAGCATCTATAAAATGAACGATAAATGGGTTTAATAGTTAACATGAAAGCCATGTATATTTTATAAGCCTATGATGGTTGGAAGGGAGTTTTATTTTTAGATAAACCAGTGTGCAACTTACCTCCATTTATTTCAATGGGTTGTAAGAAATTGGAAAACGAGCTGACATAAGGACTGCATCGCTTGGCAATCAGGACGTTATTTTATATTTGTGCTGTAGATTTGATTATAGTTCGAGGTGACAACATAAAATCAAATGGGAAAAGGTTAAACAATATCATTACTACTCTTCTGCATACTCTTGAATTTCAGTACCAAACTGATTGATCGAGACAAATAAAAAAAGTAGAAAGTTTTACCATATACCTGATGCATGCAAAACACCAGTGTACCCAATTTTGTCTTCAGTTATCCAAAATGCAGTGTTTAACAAATTCACATTAAACTTGATTTCTCGTTAGACTTGTGTGAAACATCTTTGAATCATAAAATGACATTTAATTGCCATAACATCATGGCTGGCTTTCATTGTCTATATGCAGCAGATTTGAAACCATGTTTCTGGAAAATCGGGATTGACTTGGTAATAGTCCTGCATGTAGTTTGCATCCGTCATACTCCTAATGTCACACAAACAATTGATCATCACTTTTTATTTAAAGCAGGCAAGCCCGAATTCCAAATGATCTCGCAACTGCCCCGAAGAAATGAACAAATTCCATTTTTTTTTAAATTTTAGAAAGTCCAATTGCCTAAAGTTTATATACAAAATGATGTTGGAAATGTGTTATATTTATTTTTAAAAATATGAACAGCAAGAGATAAGTTTCTGATGGGGCAATATGATTTGAGAAGCTGGTCTTCCAAATGATCTGAAGATATGCCAAGATAATATTTGGCTTCTAAGCAAATAATTATATACATTGCTGCCTTTAAAGTGTCACAATAATTTCACACAGCTATACAGCAGTAGAACACTACAATCTTACAGCAGAATACTAGAACATCTAGTATTATTGCCCTAACACCATTCATTGCATAACATTGCAAACCTCTGATCTACTAGGAATGGTACCATCATAGAAATATTATCATGCTAAAGCAAAGAAGGCAAGGTAAGAAAATTCACAAGCAATTTGCTGATGATTTTTACTTGACATCACCAGCAATCACAGCTTTTATCCTTTTTGCAAAAAGGATTCCATCAAGAAGTCATCTTCTAAAATAGTAAAATTCAACAGCATAAACTTGCCGTTAATATAATAAAATCTCAAAACATTCAATAAAATCAAATTCAATTTAGCATTTATTCCAATTAAGGCATTAATGCAGGCAAATGAACATTTGGTAAAATAAATAATAGTTAAGGAGTATTTTAAAAGTAAAGAGAGATTAAGAATTTGAAAAGAAAATGGTAAATATTAGTGTCTAGGCAATGTGGTTTGACAACCACCAGAATGGTGGGGGGAAAGTAGTAGGGAATCCACGGGACCAAATCTGGATACAAGAAGCAGACTTTTGGCCATATAATCATATAGCAATTACAGCATGGAAACAGGCCATCTCGGCCCTACAAGTCCGTGCCGAACAATTATTTTCCCCTAGTCCCATCTACCTGCACTCAGACCATAACCCTCCATTCCTTTCCCATCCATATACCTATCCAATTTATTTTTTAAATGATAAAATCGAACCTGCCTCCACCACTTCCACTGGAAGCTCATTCCACACAGCTACCACTCTCTGAGTAAAGAAGTTCCCCCTCATGTTACCCCTAAACTTCTGTCCCTTAATTCTGAAGGTCGTGGTCAATTTTTCAAATTTTTCAAATAGGCGACCCGAACAATATCAGATTGGTTGATTTTGGAGTTAACAAAAGCATAAAGATATTCATTTTAAATAAAACTAAAATAAATTAAAGAATTTATATAGACCATGATATTCATGATTTCAGCTTTCAAGATTAGTGACATCACATATTTCATCCAAAACAGAATCTGGTACTGAATTTACAATTCCCCTGATCAAGCATAAATAACCATGCTGCAACTAGCAATAATTATATTTGGTTGGTGATAATATCTATTAAAGAAATCTCATGTTTCCATTTATCTATAATTAAGTGTCAGAAGTCAAAATGGCAGAGCTTCATTCCTCTGCAGACTGCAGTCAGCCCAGAATACTCTATTCTTCATGTTACAGTGGAAGCAAATAAAATGAAAGGACAAGTGTAATGCCAGTGACAGTCTGCCTTCTAGATAGACACAAACTGCTGGAGTAACTCTGCGGGTCAGGCTGTGCTTTGTGTCTATATTTGGTATTAACCAGCATCTGCAGTTCTTTGTTTCTAGTCTGCTTTCTAAAATTTATTATTTGCGATTTGAGCGCATTAGAATATCCAGGAATAAAATTACTATGATCAATAGAATTCAAGATTATGACTTCTTATAAATTTCATAATTTTAAGTAATTTGATACGTCAGTTAATCTCATTTTTGTGCATTCAACTACATGGCTTTCGCATCAGAATTTTTTAAAGTAGGACTTCCAATTCAGTAGGTTCTGAAAACCATTTAAGGTGTTCCTTCACTCGAAACTTTGAAAGTCACCTATAAAAATACACAACACAGTATTTCTCAAAGTTAGAAAAAAATACTGAAAGAATTTTTTGAAAGAGTGGGGCAAGAGAAAGGAGGGGGGGGGGAGAATGAGAGAAAGGAGGGGGAAGAAAGAGAGAAAGGAAGGGGGAGAATGAGAGAAAGGAGGGGGGAGAATGAGAGAAAGGAGGGGGAGAGAATGAGAGAAAGGAGGGGGACATGTCCATATAATGTCCATGTAGTAAATTATCACGTGAAATCTATCAGGTGCTATTTGTGAACCAAGCTTCAATGCAAGACTTTTGTGGCAAAATATAAAAATAAATGTTTATAACTGCGTCATAGGAGGAAAAGCAGCAAAAATAAAACATGGGGTAATCCACTAAGGATGAATGCTACTAAATGCTATCAATATAATCACAAATAAATTAGCAACGGTATCTGTTTGACCATACTATTAATGCCTCAAGGATACACGATTAAACTTACCAATTATGATGCAATATAAATTTTTGGGTCAATCAAGTAACATTTGTATTGATTAGTTAGCAATGGATTTTAGCATCCTTTTAACTTCTTGCTAGCTTATGTCTCCATGCAAATAGCAAGGGTGCAACACAACAACAACATATGCCAGACTGCGATACAATAGAATCCAATGTAAATAAATTACCTACCAATATTACTTTACTGAACTAAGTGGAACAATTTTTGACACATTTATTGCGCAACGAGAAATATGCTAAATTTAAAGCAGCAATATTAAAACTGCCTGGGAAAGATTTCATAGTTTATTTAAGTGCCAATTCACATGCTTGCAGCATTTATGAAATAATGATTAAGTAGCATTTGTTGTTGTTGCTGCCCTTCAAAAGATGCTCATTTCTCCACATGCACACCAAACTTTCACCACAGGACCCCGAGTACACAAGGAGTGTGTGTGTACCTCTGTTAAAGTCATTCTCAAAGTGCTGATGGGTGAGAGGTCAATATCCACAAGCGGTACTGCGTTATAACTCTGAGCAACAAAAATGTTAATAGGACAAAAAGGACATGTTAGCTTCAACACATAGTTAGGAAAAAAGCAGAACAAATTATACAACATCTGGATTATTCATGCATTTTCTTAGCACACATGTAAACTATTTGACCACTCAAAAATAATTCAGCATCATGTTAAAACAAAAACAAAATTAGATTCGCAACAATAAAAGCAATTGCCAATTAACATGTTAAAATTTCTGTCAAAATTATCTAAATAGTAGCTAATTTTTCCACACATCCACATTGGAGGGGGGGGGGGGGGGAGGGGCTTCTTTAAAGTAAACTTGGTTATACATGCTTGTCATAGGCACAAGAAAACGAAGTTTAGAACAAGATTGTATCTCCAAGAAGGGTGTAACATTTCAAGATAACATTGTGACTGAATGCATTCTACACTAATAACTGATTGTTTATATATATTTACTAACAATTAATTTTAATGGTGATAAGGAAAGATGAATGTTGGGATAAAACTTTTTAAATACCATAAAAGCAAACAACAATTTAGAACAGGTACATGGATAGGAAAGGTTTAGAGAGATATTGGTCAAATATGGGCAGGTGGGGCTAGTGCAGATGGGGCAGCTTGGTCGATATGGGAAAGTTGGGGCCGAAGGGCCTGGTTCCATGCTGTATGACGCTAATACATTAAGTTGGCGATATGCAGAGTACTGCCCTGCCGACTACAAATTCAGAAGATTCAGAAGATAATTCTGGCAGTCTGAATGCAACCTTCATAGTAACCATAAAGATCAACTGCCTTGAATCACCACAAATTGTTATTAAATACTCAATCTCAGTTAGTGCAAGACAAAAAAAGTTATACATAAAATATGATCTGTAGAAAAAGTAGGCTGAATAGAGTTTTTCACCCTTGCCTAGATGATGTTACAATTTAACAGTTGACATAGACAACTAAAAGCAGAAGCAAAGAAGATTACAAAGGGAAAGATTACTGATGGGGTGATAATCATACTCTGAAAGAAACTGGTCAGTACCAAGCCAATAATCAATAACCAAAAATTACTAAGATTCTATTTAATTTGGACAAGTTAGCACAATGGTTACATTTTTGTCAAGTAACCCTTACATCAGTACTAATGATCTAGATACATCAGTTCAAATCCCACCATGGCAGCTGTAGAATTAAGTCATTTATTAAAATGAAACTTAAAAAATATACTTCATTATATACACTTCCACAATACTACTGGACTGTCATTAAAAACCCACCCCATGTCTTCCAAGGGAGGAAATTTATCATTCTTCCATAGATGGACCAATGTGTGAATCTGATCACACAGTGATGCAACTGAGTCTTAAAGGTCTTCTGAAATAGCATAGCAAGCAACTTTGTTCAAGGGAAGTTATGGATGGGCAATGAATATTGGTAAGTAAAACATAAAGAATAAGTAAATCACTGGATTCATAATCAAATGTTAGTAGTTGCAGCAAAATCCTTCATTCTTCAGGAATCGATTCTTAAAAGTCTAATCAGATGCCTGACTTTATTCTGAATATTACATGATGAACAAACCTATCAATAATTTAAAGTCAAGTCATCTCCAGAACTTATCACTATCAAGTGTTAACTGGAGCTCAGAAGCATTTATAAGAATCGCAATTTGGAAGCATAATTGCATCTCAATATTGATTTCTATAAATTACAGCTATTGTTAATATCTTTAGTGGTTTTTTAAATAGTATTAACCACTAAAAATAGTACTTTAAGTACACACATCTTACCGTATCATTATCACTAGGCTGGAACTGGAATGATTGTGGTTTTTGGAAAATTGGGTTTTCTTGAAGAAAAAGCTGCAGGTTGTAATCTTGCAATCCCTAGAAAAAAAACCAAATGGCAATACCAGTGGTTCAAAGGAGATCAAACAATTAGTATCACGTTAGCTTTAGTAAAACATATATAAAAATCTTTTGTAGTACCACTTGTCCAATTTATGTGATACGTTAACCCGTTACCTAACCTATTTGTATTGCTTGCAAACACCTATATAACTTAATTTCTCCCAAACCAAATTCAAACCATGCTGCAAGATTTATTTATTAAATTAAAACAGCTAAGTCAATTATCAAAACAAAACAAATACAAGACAAGCCAAGCTACTTTCCAAAAGACCATAAGACATAGGAGCAGGATTAGGCCATTCAACCCATCGAGTTTGCTCCACCATTTGATCATGACTACCATATGACCATATAACAATTACAGCACAGAAACAGGCCATCTCGGCCCTTCTAGTCCGTGCAGAACACTTATTCTCCCCTAGTCCCATCTACCTGCACTCAGACCATAACCCTCCATTCCTTTCCCGTCCATATAACTATCCAATTTATTTTTAAATGATAAAATCGAACCTGCCTCCACCACCTCCACTGGAAGCTCATTCCACACAGTTACCACTCTCTGAGTAAAGAAGTTCCCCCTCATGTTACCCCTAAACTTCTGTCCCTTAATTCTCAAGTCATGTCCTCTTGTTTGAATCTTCCCTACTCTCAGTGGGAAAAGCTTATCCGCGTCAACTCTGTCTATCCCTCTCATCATTTTAAAGACCTCTATCAAGTCCCCCCTTAACCTTCTGCGCTCCAAAGAATAAAGACCTAACTTGTTCAACCTTTCTCTGTAACTTAGTTGCTGAAACCCAGGCAACATTCTAGTAAATCTCCTCTGATTTATTTTTCCCTCTCAACCCCATTATCCTGCTTTCTCTCCATAGCCTTTGACACCTTCACTAATCAAGAACCCATCTATCTCCGCATTAAAACTACCCAGTGATTTGGCCTCCACAATCGTCCGTGACAATTAATTCCACAGATTCACTACCCTCTAGCTAAAGAAACTCCTCTTCATCTCCAATCTAAATGCACGCTTTTTATTTTGAGGTTATGCCCTCTGGTCTTGGACTCTCTCACCACTGGAATCCTCCCCACATCCACTCTATCTAGGCTTATAGAATCACAACTGTCTGCAAGGAAAGAATGGGTTGAAGAATTTTAGATTGCAGCTACTGGGAATCTAGTAAATTGTTAAATGGTTACATTAGAGCATAATCAAAGGAATGAGATATTTCATACTGAGGGCTTTCTCTTTCAATTCTTGTATGAGGCTCTCTGTAAAATGGTATTCAGGGGAAATAATAGGTTTTGTAGAAAATGTACAGCAATTACATTTTGAGAAATTAATTTTCAAATTCATGAAATCAACCTGGCACATCCTACTGGGATTTCCACTCAATGAAAAAAAAGAGTACAATTACTTCATCCTTATAATTAAGCATTTGCAAGCATTGCGCAAATTAAATGTGCAAATCAAAGTTTTCCCAAAGGTCTCTCGTGATCCGTTTAAAATCAACTCGAAGCCAGCTTCTAATATATTTTCTTTAATTTAGCTGTGTGCTTTTTGTCTCTCAAAAGTTGGGATGTTGTTTTCGGGGCAGATTCAACACAGAATATTGTTTAATTTATATGCCTCTAACAGAGCAGAAAAATCAAATTACCATATTGTTGTAAAATTCTACTTTCTTCAGGAAAGGGAATCTTGCACAATTTGACCAGCTTTCATTATTTCATTGAATCATTATTTCATTGAATCAATGCTTTCATTATTTTTATGATTCAAACTCCTCTGACCTATTCGAGCAAGAACTAATCACTGCATAAGATGGCCTTCACATTTTAAATCAGAATGGACAAAATAGTGATATGGTAATAAGTGCGCCCTCCCCAGTTCTGTGCCTGTGCTGCTCTAGATTCAACTGCAGATCTAAATGCAGCTATTAGTTACTTCCCGATTAACCTTTGTTTATTTTCCTCTTTAACTACAAAATTCTATGATTTGTCCTTACTACAAATAAGCACCTGTTATAGACACAAAAAGTTAGATTAACTCGGTGGGACAGGCAGCATCTCTGGAGAGAAGGAATGGGTGATGTTTCATGTCAGGTCGAAATGTCATCCATTCCTTCTCTCCAGAGATGCTGTCTGTCCTGCTGAGTTACTCCAGCTTTGTATCTATCTTCAGTTTGAACTAGCCCCTGCAGTTCCTTCCAACACATAAGCACCTGTTATCTCTTCTTCATCTCCAATAACTTTGAAATGTCCTTCTAAGCAATCCTTTGTTTTTGAACTTCTTTACTAATATTGCTATTGACCGAAATTCAGTTTTCCACATAGAAATTAGAACAAACTGAAATTTTAGAAAATTCCTGGTAGGTTTCACTCCATATGGCTGAAGGATTCAGTTATGGAAGTTCCTGAACCTGACTGCCATGAAAGGTTTTAAGTCATAGTACTAATCATTGATATATAAACTGATCATTGCAATGTTAGAGACTCACCTTACTGGATGCTTCTACTAATAACTGGAATGCATTCTGTACAGACTGGCAGGCCTCGAGTTCTGTTCTGTTAAATACCATCAGGTATTCTTTAAGATGGTCATAGAAATTCCCATCCAGAGCCTATGAGAGCAGGAAAAAGCAAACATTTTAATACAGCTCTAAAGATACAAGACTATGGAGAACCTTTGTCACAACATTTGCTTCCACATAAAACTAAAATGCGCTTTAAAACCACTGATTTGGTTGAAACTAGGTAGAAAATTTAGTTTATTCTACTTCAGTAAAAGGTGGGAGATGGAGTGGCGAGGTCAGGAAACAGATTACTGAGGCAATTAAAGTTAGTAGGCACTGCCAACTAATCCTCAAAGCTAAATTTGTTTCTTCAGGATCAAAACATTTTAATGTCATGAAATCCATATTTAATTAATGTGTACAAATTCAGATAACACTGAGACAAAGTCGCACTTCTCTGCTATTTCCTCTTTTCATAGCATGGAGATGTAACTATTCACTTTGACACCAAGGTGTCTGGTTTACATTGGACACTTGTAAATTGAGTAATTGTTTTAGCACTGGCTTGTTCAAATTCCAAAAATACCAAAGACTGAGCAATAATAATGAATGTGAATACAATTTGAGATAAAATGCAACAAATTATACATGGATGGTCCCAAAAAGCTGGAGTAACTCAGTGGGTCAGACAGCATCTCTGGAGAAAAGGAATAGGTGACTTTTCAGGTCTCAACCCGAAACGTTACCCATTCCTTTTCTCCAGAGATGCTGTCTGACCCGCTGCGTTACTCCAGCATTTTTTGTCTATCTTCGGTTTAAACCAGCATCTGCAGTTGCTTGCTACAAATTAAACATGGACTTAAGTCCAGATGGGTATTATAAGCAGCTTCTGGCAAGTAAAACGTGTACACAAATAAATGGCCATACAAACACAAAATTATAAAAGGTAAAGGTTTTGAAATTCAGTTAATGAGATTCGCTTTGGCTAAGACAGTTCAGTTGGAGAATAATTTCTATGGAATTAGACACATGCCACTGAAAATATGCTTTTTAAAAAAAGATTAAAATATTCTGACATTTTAAAGCCAGCAAAGTAAGGAATTTATACCTTTTAATTACGTGACAGATGCTAAATTTTTAATTCTATTCTCTCCAATACATCTTAATTACCAATCAACGATGATTCTTAAAAAATCTGATAGGTTTATAATGACTGCAATGTTCACATCACAACCATATATATTCAACGAAAGGCAATTTTTTTGAAAATCAGTACTGCTACATTTAGCATGCCATGCTTGGAATACCAATATGATTGAATTTCGCAAATGCACCTTGTGGAAGATACAACGTAGAAAGTATGTTATAAAAAAAGTACAATAAACTAAATAAACTTTATGGAGGTTTTACTAGTAACATAATGCAAACTGTAAGTTGGAGACTTAAAGGAAGCATGAGTAAAAGCAAATCTGTGAGCAAGAATCAGAGGTAGAAAGATGAAATGGGTTGAAGGGAGTATTTACAGTGCAGGGAAAGCATTTACAGAATGGAATACAGCGCCTCACTGCTTACAGATTTGTAGAATTCACTGAGAGTTTAGGAATCATAGGAGAGAGAAGCACACAGTATTTGTAGCATAGAAGAGAGATATCCCAAGTGTATATAGCATGGAAGAGAAAGGTCCTATGCATTCAAAGCATGCTTTAACACAGCATGCAACAGAGGGGTTTACAATGGGGGAGAGAGCTGCAAGCACATGACACAGGAAGGAGTTCCAGAAGTTCAGAAATAGTGCAGGGAGACACTGTATGTTTGCAGCACTCGAGTACTTAGTGTTTACAGTGAGAGCTGTGAAGTTCCTAGTGTTTACAATGATAGAAAAAAAGCTTTGTGTATAAAAGATGGGACTGAAAAACTACATGTATATGCATCACAGGTGAGAGGGGCTCTGTGTTTACAGTGTGGGAGAGACTCAGAGCTTAAAAAGGCTCAAGGTGATAGAATCCTTTAGTGTTGACAGTGCTTGTGAGAGAGAGCTTATACTCCAGGAGAGATTAGCTTTGAGCATTCAAGAAACACGCAGAAGCCAGCTTGCTGAGTTTATTTCACTTTAACGGACTTAACCTAATAACATCAGACAATTGGAGAGCAAAACCTGAGCCATTTGAACCAGAATCCTTTGTAGATACGCCATAGGTATAGGAAAGGTGAAGGAGCTTGAGCTCTAAATTTGAGCTTCAGTCACATCTGGTGTTGATGCAATCCACCTGCAAGGCTGATATTTGGGGAGTTTGGAGATGGCACGTTTCAGAAGATGATCAAGCCATTGCTCAGATGTGCAGGTAAAAAGAGAATGGGTAACTGCCCATAGTAATAAAAAAACAAACATTTTAGCAGACCCCAGAAGGCCAACCAGCATTCAATTCCTTGGGAAGTGCGTCAAGAGCAAAAACATAGCACCATAGATGATTCAGTTTACAGAAGGGGAGAAGAAAGGTCAAGAGCATTCCAGCTATTAGAGATTTTATAACTAGGAACACAGATAAGCATTTCTTTGGCTTCTGATATTCCAGGATATAGTGATGTCATAGAAACAGAAATAGGCCGTTCAGTTCGAGTCTACACTGCCATTCAATTGTGGCTGATCTATCTTTCCCCATCAACCCCATTCTCCTGCCTTCTCCCCATAACCCTTGACACCCTTACTAATTAATAATCCGTCAATCTCCGCCACCAGCCGTTGGCCGTTCATTCGTTCGTGCCGCTGCCTGCTGGTTCTCCAAGATCTATTTAAGAAAGAACTGTAGATGCTGGAAAAATCAACAAAAAATGCTGGAGAAACTCAGCGGGTGAGGCAGCATCTACGGAGAGAAGGAATAGGCGACATTTCGGGTCGAAACCCTTCTTCAGACTGATGTCGGGGGGTGCGGGAAAAAGAAAGGAAGAGGCGGAGACAGTAGGACTAGAAGGAGAGCTGGGAAGGGGGAGGGGAGGAAGGAGAAGACAAGGGCTATCTAACATTAGAGAAGTCAATGTTGATACTGCTGGGGTGTAGACTACCCAAGCAAAATACCCAAGCTTTCTCCTCACTACATTTACTGCTGGCTCCAGTCGCAAATCTGAGTTTGAGTGATTTGTGCAAGGCATTCATTGATGCTGGAATTCCATTGTGGAAATTGGAAAACAAATCTCTCAGAGGTTTTTTAGAGATATACACAGATAAACATATACCAAGCGAGTCATCATTGTGGAAAAATTATGTTGACAGCAACTTCAACATTGTTGTGCAGAAAATTAGAGATGAAGTTGTATGCAACAAAATATGGATCGCAATAGGCGAGACAACCGATGCTGTGGGGAGATATGTTGCCAATGTGGTCATCGGTACACTGGAGGCAGGTTAACCATCAAAGGAGTATTTGTTGACATCGGAGGTATCGGGGAAGTCAAACAGCTCAACTATTGCTCAGTTGTTTACATCTTCACTTGCTGTACTTTGGCCATAAGGTACAAAACACGAGAATGTACTTCTATTTGTGACTTAAAGTTTTATTCACCAAAATGTTGCATTTGACATGCTTAGCTCAAGAACTTCATAGAATTGCCAAGCACAGACGTAGCTAGTTTCCAAATGTTGATCGCCTAGTTTCCAATGTCAAGAAAATCTTCCTCAAAGTACTGTCACGTGTGCAGTCGTTCAAGGAAATGGCACCTGAGATTCCGCTACCTCCTCAGCCCGTTTGACTAGGTGGGGTACATGGCTCTCTGCTGTACACTACTATGCTGCAAATTTTGAAAAGGTTAAAGAAATCGTCAACTGTTTTAAAGAAGAAGAATCTGCTGCAGTCAGGATCGTCAGTGCAACCATGCAGAAAAAGTCCTTCCACTGCGATCTTGTGTTTATTGCTTCCAATTTTGCAAACTTCCCACAAGCTATCACATCCCTTGAGAAACGTGGCGCATCATTAGTGAATAACTTGCAGGTTTTCAACAAAGTAACTGATGATATCCGTAAATTTCTTGGCGATGTAGGTAAAGACATACAAGGAAAATGTGAGTGATTTTAGCTAACAAGGATCTTGAAGAAATACAAAACATAGCTAAAGTTCTCAAAGGCAGTTGTAATGCACAAGAATTCAACATGAATATAGAGTCTGTAGCTTGTTTCGGGAATGCACCAGTGACCTCAGCTGTGGTAGAAAGATGTTTTTCACAACTGAAGCATATTCTGTCTGACAGACAGCATAGTTTAACACCAGATAATTAAAAAAAAAAAAGAGTAATTATGTGCAACCAGGCAACTTTGGTCATTTAATATCGTATACCTTTATATTATTATTTTTAAACATATTTTGGTGGTGGAAATAAATGCCTTTTAATGCCTTTTTTTTTTGTCAATAAATGCCTTTATCGTGCCTTTTTGCCTGCCTATTTCAGAGTTTTTTAGTGCCTTAACATCCTGGCTCTAGTTATAAGATTTGACAGGCAGAAAAACACTGACAATCCACTGAAAATCAATTTAGTTTAGTTTATCAGTTTAATTTATTGTCACGTGTACTGAGGTATAGTCAAAATGAGGCGAAAATAGGCACACAAAAGACTGGGAAACACTGAGATCGAAATAATATGGATTTGGATAGGAACAGACTTGGGGTACAGTAAAGTCAAAGATGAGTTTTCATGGCAGGTATGTAAACACACAAAGCATATTAAACACGTTTGGAGGGCTGCAAGTGCTTCTTTGTTATCGATGACTCCATTTTTTGTCTGATATGGATTTGATGGGCTGAATACCACACAAAATATCTTTGCTATAATTCAGAGATTTCCAAATCATGGATTACACTTCAAAAGTTGTTGTAAAGCCATGGGATATCCTCAAGTATTCTATGAATGTAAGATTGTTTAAATTTTTTTGAATGTCCAAGGATACAGACAGCTGCTTCGACAAAATAAAACCAAATAAACAATGAAGATTTAATATCTCCACATAGATTAGGCACTGCAAGCCAGTAAAGCAGTAAAAGTGAAGGAATTTATAAATTTCAAAAGCATTATGGAAATGTTTTAGTCACACAGTATTATTTATAGAATGTAGTATAAGGAAGTCTGTACCCTTTGAAACTAGGCTGATAAATGGCAAATGTTTTATCCCCAGTACTTTCCAGTTATGCTTTTGCTATGGTTATGCATGTTTTTGATGTATCATGTTCTTCTGGAGTTTGGTCAAATGCCTGGGGCATCAGGATGGAATGTCACAGATATTTGGGAAATTAGCTACAGCTTTTACACTCTTTGCCTGTTTCCCCTGTCAGGAATTAGCTTTATTTGTGATTGAGGGTTGAACTAGCTAAAAAATAGGATAAGCTTTCATTTTCAATTTTCTTCATTTCAAATGCTGCAATGAAAGATGGTGAAATAAAGATCCCAGCATATTGTGGATTTATTACCCACACCATAGACATCATCTGTGGCAATTTCATCTTTCTTCTGTCAATGGCAATTAGATGAAACAATTGTGATAATCGCATTTGTAAGGAGTTGCATGAACAAGATGTTTTTTTGCATTAATTGTATATTTTTAAAAGAATCAACATTATCCACAACAGCTTCCGTCTGTAGAATTAAAACCTTACTCGATGCCCTGGCTGCAATACTTTCTGATGAATAAAGCAAAATAAAGAAAACACTAAAATTGAAAATTGTAGCTGTGACCTATGCATTTTCAATTATGCAATTCACACAAAAACAGAATCAAACAATGGCAGCATAAATCAACACCATTATTCATATGATTGGAATGATGAATATAGCATTTTACAATGCTCATCTGACTCAACACTATTTGAAACGCCATCGTGGCTCAATGATTGTCCATTTCCAGGTTTTATGGTTTAACAACGGACATTTCCTCCTTTTGTTTGTCCATGGCAATCACACACTCTAACCTAACTTCGACCCATTATTAACCTCTTTCATATGGCAAAAAGAAACAAGTGCACTTTAACAGAGTGTTAAACAGTGGCAGTTGAGAGTCATCAGCAGATCACAGCTTTAAAAAACATTGGAGATGTTGCTTCATCTCAACTTCAATTAAAGCAGATTGGGAAACTTAAATTCTTGAAACAGTGATTCAGCAACAGTCAGTGGAAATGTCTGGCTGAGTAGGTTTCATAACACGAAAGGAACAGACTGCATAGTTGCACATGGACAGCTTGAAACTTCCTGAGAATGCTCTCCATGTATTAAATCAGTAAGACATAACTGAAAAGGGAACCTTGCTACAACTACCAGCAGAGGAGAAACGTTGTTGATTTAAACAAATTTATAGACATTAAAACATTTTTTAAGGTACTTTTTGACGTTAGGTTTTATCAGCACTAACAATCTATTATGAAGTTAAGAACTTTTAATATGCATTACACGAAAGCGGCCTTGTCTCTGAAACAATGGGTCAAAAACACATATCAGAAGTAGTTGATTTATTATAGAAGATAATTGAACAAATGGTTGTCGGAAGAGTACCTTATATCTCTGTGAAACAATTTAAACGGATTCAATGAAGAAATAAAAGAGACTGGAGATGTTGGAATCTGAAGCAGAAAACAATCTGCTGGAGAATTCAGCGGGACAAGCAACATCTTTGAAGACAAAGGAATGGTGAACATTTTGTCAACCTATGGTTCCACATATGCTACGAATTCTTCCAGCAGAATTTTTTTCATTGATACAAGTTGGAAATAAACCTCATGTTTTTCTAGTTTCTCCTTAAATATAGTTGCACAAGCTATTTGAAATACTAATGGTAGACCACGTCTGAGTTAAAAAATCATTACAAAATTTCAAAGTCAGAGTCATACAGCAAGTCAGAGTCATACCGCAAGGATAGATACAAAATGCTGGAGTAACTCAGTGGGACAGGCAGCGTCTCTGGAGAGAAGGAATGGGTGACATTTCAGGTCGCGACCCTTCTTCAGACTGCTCCCCCTCATACAGCAAGGAAGCAGGCCATTCGCCATGACCCATCTATGCTGATCAAGATGCTCCACCCATTTAGCCACATTTGGCCCATGGCCTCTAAACCTTTCCTATCCATATACCTGTCCAAATGTCCCTTAAAATGTTGTTAATGAACCAATGACTTCCTCTAGTAGCTCGTTTCACATATCCACCATCCTCAGTGTAAAAAAGTTGCTCCTCAGGTTCCTATCAAATCCCTTCTCATCTTAAACTTATGCCTTCAACTTCTTGATTTCCCTACCCTGGGGAAAAGACTGCATTCACCCTATCTATTCCCCTCATAATTTTATGTGTGATCACCCCTCTCTAAGGAATAAAGTCCTTATCTCCCAATCTCGGAAGAAGTCTGAAGAAAGGCCCTGCCCTGAAATGTTCAAGAAGGAACTGCAGATGCTGGAAAATCGAAGGTAGACAAAATTGCTGGAGAAACTCAGCGGGTACAGCAGCATCTATGGAGCGAAGGAAATAGGCAACGTTTCGGGCCAAAACCCTTCTTCAGACTGATGCAGGGTGGAGGGGAGCACGAAGAAGAAAGGAAGAGGAGGAGCCAGAGGGCTGAGGGAGAGCTGAGAAGGGGAGGAGACAGCAAGGGCAACCGGAAATTGGAGAAGCCAATGTTCAGGCCACCGGGATGCAGAATGCCCAAGCGGAATATGAGGTGCTGCTCCTCCAGTTTCCGGTGGTGCTCACTCTGGCAATGGAGGAGGCCCAGGACAGAAAGGTCGGATACGGAATGGGATGAAGAGATGAGCCACAGGGCTGAAGTGATGAGCCACAGGGAGATCAGGTTGGTTAAGCGGACCGAGCGGAGGTGTTCGGCAAAACGATCACCAAGCCTACGCTCGGTCTCACCGATATAGATCAGCTGACATCTAGAGCAGCGGATGCAATAGATGAGGTTGGAGGAGGTGCAGGTAAACCTATGTCGCACCTGGAACGGCTGCTTGGGTCCTTGAATGGAGTCGACGGGGGAGGAAAAGCGACACGTGTAGCATCTCTTGCAGTTGCGGTAGGGGGTGGTGCGGGAAGAATTGACCAGGGAGTTACGGAGGGAGCATTCTTTGCGGAAAGCAGACAGGGGGGGAGATGGGATGGGAAGATGTGGCGAGTGGTGGGGTCACGTTGGAGGTGGCGAAAATGACAGAATACCATTTGTTGTATGTGACGGCTAGTGGGGTGGAAGGTGAGGACTAGGGGGATTCTGCCCTTGTTCCGAGTGGGGGGATGGGGAGAGAGAGTAGTGTTGCGGGGTATTGAAGAGACCCTGGTGAGAGCCTCATCTATGGTGGAGGAGGGGAACCCCCGTTCCCTGAAGAATGAGGACATTTCCGATGCCCTGGTGTGGAACACCTGATCCTGGGAGCAGATGCGGTGCAGACGGAGGAATTGGGAGTAGGGGATGGAGTCCTTACAGGAAGCAGGGTGGGAAGAAGTGTAGTCTAGATAGCCATGGGAGTCAGTGGGTTTATAGTGGAATGAAATGTTGAAATGCCCTGAAATGTTGTTCCAACACTTTGTGTCTTGCTCAAGATTCCAGCATCGGTGTCTCCAATCTCTTCCTATAGCTCAGGCCTCATGTCTTGGCAATCTTGTAAATCTTCTCTGAACCCTTTGCAGCTTAATTGCATCTCCTATAGTAGAGTGCCCAAAACTAAACTTATCATAATGTCCAAACTTCTCTACATCATTCTCTGGCTTATGAAGGCCAGTGTGCCAAAAGCCTTCTTCACCACCCAACCTATCTGTGACACTACTTTCAGGAAACGATATCTCTGCTCTACAACATTCTCCAATGCCCTACTGTTTACTGTTTGTCTTGGGTGGACTTCCCAATTACAACACCCCACACTTATCTGAATTAAACTCCATTGGCTATTAACTGGTCCACTTGCACAACTCATCAACATCCTGCTATAAATCTTGATAACCAACTTCACTGGCTACGATACCACCTATTTTAGTGTCAGCTGCTGATTTACTAAGTATGCCTTGTACATTCTCATCCAAATCGTTGATTATAGATGACAACAGCTATGGCCCAGTAATACTAGTCAAGGCCGCCAGTCCAAAGAAATAACCTTCCATCACCACTATCTGCTTCCTACCATGAAGCTAATTCCGTATCCAGTTAGCTAACTCTCACTGGATGCCGTGCGATCTAACATTCCAGAGCAGCCACCCAATGGAATTTTAAAGACCTTGAAGTCCATAAAGACAATATCTACAGCTTTGTCCTAGTCAACCTTCTTCAAACCTTTGATTACTCTTCCAAATGCTTTTAGAATCTTAAAGGAACTACATCTGGTCATCCCCAGGCCTTTTCTAAAGGAAAGAGCACCCTCAACTTGCTTAATTATTTTTGGGAGTCATGATTTTATTTAGAAACTTTCAATGCACTTTCTCCAGATCTATGACATCTGTTACATTTTATATAGACCAAAACAGCGTATGGTTAAAGCATGGTTCTTTACAACTTCAACAACCTATATCAGATCCATCCTTCTGGAAAAGAGATCTCCCTCTCTAGAAATTGGGTCACCAATAATTATGTAGGATATTTGTATATAATCACCATATCGTTGCATATTACTTCAATTTTAAAACTTAAAAGATACTTCAATTTTAAAACTTAATTTACTTGTTTTATAATATTTAATGTACATATATTTAGTAAAAGGCTTGTGTATTTTTAATTATTTTAATAAAACAGCTCTTTGAGACTACACATCTACTGTAACATTGAAAACATAAGCACATTTCTACATAGCAATAAATATTGACAAGCTAGGATAGGCAATGTTCAAAGGGAACTTGGCCTGAGTATCAATAGCTTATTTTCCTATGAGAGGCTCTGC
Organism: Amblyraja radiata; assembly: GCF_010909765.2. Lineage (NCBI taxonomy): Eukaryota > Metazoa > Chordata > Chondrichthyes > Rajiformes > Rajidae > Amblyraja > Amblyraja radiata. The sequence continues at coordinate 89,744,227 of NC_045961.1, read as the reverse complement.
AACTAAATTTGTGGACTGATCCAACATCTACACCACAGGCACACTTAATAGCAGGGTCAGAAAATAATCAATGCCTTCATCTAACTGATTAGATGCTTCCCCAGACAATAGATAATTAGTTTCAGTAACAATCATAATTCTGATGTAATCAGTTAATTTGGCAGAGATGAAGTATAGATAATTATTTTGGCTCAGTGCACGTTGTGGTACAATTTAGCCATTGAACAATGAGCTACAGCCTTCTAATGTAATCCTCAGTCAACTCACTCTATGAAAGCTTTATCTATTAAACCAAAATGAGTGACAATGTTACTAACTCTCCACAATTTATTTTCATTACAAAGGCAATTGATGCATATTGGTAATACTTCTATGTTATACCGTGAATTACTATTTTTCATTAATTCATTTTACTCTGATGTTTCCTATGAAAACAATTCCAAGTTCATCAATCCTTAAAGAAAACCTGTTTTGCTACATTACTAGATCAATGAGAATATCAAGAGTAGTCCTGCTTGAGGACTAAATGCAAAACATTTGAACTATTAGATAATTCCCAGTATTCAGTCCTATTTTACACTTCATCTTTTCTTTTAAATGTGGAGTCACCTATGTAGTACACAATTTGACAATTTCTTGATCCTATCTTACACATTTCAGTGGAATGATGTTTCTGTAGATTATGCATGTGCAACGATACGATACAACTTTATTCATCCCCGGAGGGAAGTTGGTTTGCCAACAGTCACAACACACAAGGTACATGAAAGCTTGAAATTGCATTAAAAGTGAAAAGAAAAAGACAAGTGACTGTTGGCTGGCTGCCGTGTGCACAGTGCCTTAACCAGAATGAACGAACAGACAAACAAACGAACGCAGGCTTATCTCCTGGGCAGAAAATTCTAAAATTAGAGTGTCCACCCCCCCCCCCCCACCAGGTCCCCCTTTGTTCTCCCACCGTCCCTCACGGTGGTCCCCCCCATGCCGGATCTCCATTGTCTTCCCCTCCCCATTGACCGCTGGACGATCGTTAGGCCCCACCGCCACAGAGGCTCCTTCGGCCCAGACACGCCTCGCCACCAGGCTTCTCCGCAGTCTCCTGGGAGGCCTGTGGGGATAGTCGAGTCCACCAAGAGTGTTCTGGTCAGTGGGTGGATCGGGCTCGCTGGGACACTCCCTCCGTGCACGTGGCTCGCCGGGACAACCAAGACAGGAGAATAATATCTCATACACTGAGTCTGTTCTGCCACTCCGTAAGATCAGAGTTGATCCTTAACCTCCAGCATCCCTGGCTCTGGCACTAACCCTACCCATTTTCTTGATCACCAGTGTACCAAACCCGAGCCCTGGCTCTGGCCCGTGGTCCACATCACAAGCCTTAGCCACACAGACACCCTGCTTACAGTCTGGACCTCTGGCTCACATTCCAGATAATGAGCGAGCCAGATGCTGAACCATCAGGATTTTGGAACAACTAGATGCAACAATTTTACTGTAAATTGAATAATGCTGTTCATTTCATTTAACTGCATTCCAGACTAGTATAGTAACTACAACAGTTACCATAAGTAACATATTCATACTAATCCCTTCAAACAATACGTGGGTTGTATCAATGCCACATCAACCTGATGTAGCTAATCAGTATAAACCTCAAAGCTATAGCCACATTTTTGATTGGAGTATCGTTTAAAAAAAGTCAAGATTTGCAGAAGAAATAGAATGGCAGTGTATTTTTGTTTAAATAGTGAGATAATGAAAGGTGTCGGTACTCAGATCTAGATGCCCTATAACACAAGACGATTTGTGGGCAAAAGTAGTAACATCCTGTTCTAATTATAGATAGAGGCCACATGAAGAATAAAACCAAAATGCTGGAGCCACTTGGCATGTCCAGCAGTAACTCTAAAATACAGTTAATGTTTAAGTCAGTAGCCATAGTTGGTATCTCGGGTCCAGGACTCATGGTCAACATCTTATTAAAGTGCAGAAGCGAAAGAGAAACTACTGAGGGTAAACAGGCTGAAATCTACTGGACAGCAGAGAACTTCAACTTGGCTTTCTTGGAAGAGATCTGACAGTGAATTTAATAAGAAATGAAAATCAAAAACCACAGCGGATTCTGGATGAAATCTGAAATAAGACAGGAAATGTTGGAAAGACGCAATGGATTGAGCAGCATCTATAAAAATCAACAGATAATCCTCCGACATTTTTGCCACCTCCAACGGGATCCCACCACTGGCCACATCTTCCCATCTCCTCCCCTTTTGGCTTTCCGCAGAGACCGCTCCCTCTGTAACTCCCTGGTCAATTCGTCCCTTCCCACCCAAACCACCCCCTCCCCTCATACTTTCCCTTGCAACCGCAGGAAATGCTACACTTGTCGCTTTATCTCCCCCTTTGACTCCATCCAAGGCCCCAAGCAGTCTTTCCAGGTGAGGCAGGGGTTCACCTGCACCTCCTCCAACCTCATCTATTGCATTTGCTGCTCTAGGTGTCAGCTGCTCTACATTGGTGAGACCAAGCGTAGGCTTGGCGATCGCTTCGCCCAACACCTCCGCTCAGTTCGCACTAACCAACCTGATCTCCCGGTGGCTCAGCACTTCAACTCCCCCTCCCATTCCGAATCTGAACTTTCTGTCCTGGGCCTCCTCCATGGCCAGAGTGTGTCCCAGCGCAAATTGGAGGAGCAGCACCTCATATTTCGCTTGGGTAGTTTACACCCCAGCGGTATGAACATTGATTTCTCCAATTTCAGGTGGTCCTTGCTTTCCCTCTCCTTCCCCTCCCAGCTCTCCCACAGCCCACTGTCTCTGCCTCTTCCTTTCTTCTTCCCACCCTCCCCCCACCTCCACATCAGTCTGAAGAAGGGTCTCAACCCGAAACGTCACTTATTCCTTCGCTCCAAAGATGCTGCCTCACCCGCTGAGTTTCTCCAGCATTTTTGTCTATCTGTAAAAATCAAATCAGTTCAGGTCAGCGACCATTCATTCAAGTGGGTTTGTGGAGCTGTGAAGCATCAGCCCTGACAGCTGCCTCACTTTGGTGCTAGGCTTAACCGTGGGAATTTTCTACCCAAGACACTGAAGACTCAGTTATCAAGTAGTTCCAATCAGAGATTGATATAAAAGGGATGCATTCTTTAGGTACATGGACGAGATGCATGTTGATATTCTGATATAATGCTTTCCTGTATCCAATAAGGATAAGGAGCAATCTTTAGAGAAGAATGCCTCAAGAGTTAATAGATAGAACACAAAAATGTGGAACTTGAACATATATAAATCAATGAATCACTGTGGATTTTTAGATACCAATAAAATCCAGTAGTACTGATAGTCATGATTTTATTGACTGTTAAAGCCAGTAATAATGGGCTGAATCATGGGCTAAATGACGGGCTAAAACTGCGACTGCTAGTTTAAAAGAAATCAAAGTGCTGGAGTAACTCAGCGGGTCAGCATCTCTTGAAGACATGGACAAAAATAACATTCTTATGATTTGAACTACATGGAATACAAGTACAGATGTCCATGTATTGGAGAACACAGTGGACTATGGGTGTTCATGACAACAGGTGGCACTGTTGAACACTGCTTCATCATGGTTTACATACAAATTATTTTGAAACACTCACTTGTGACAAAGCACCAATTATTTGGTGGCCATAACATAGAGATTTCTGTTCATCACAGGGATGAAAATCAATTCTATATTTTATAGTTACTAGTCAAAATACGTAATCCTTAAGCATACACAAATTTCAGAAATTGTACCGAATATAGTTTTGATAATTCCCAACCCAGTGCATATATTTTTTCCACTTAGATCTCTTACTAATTTGAAACTCATTTCTAATTTAGATACAGATTTTCATGTAGATTGTAGCTAGAATTTATCAATTAGAAATCAGATATTTGTATTAAAAGACAATTGCAAACATAACTGAACAATAATTTTAATATTAGAACTTGCACCAGATTAGGTGGTTCAGACTTTATTATCTAATTGTTTATTTTTTTTTTAAACATTAGACTGAGTTGACTTGTAGATCATGGTTCTATATAAAGTTGTGTTTGCCAAGCTTTTATTCCAGTTTTATGCCAGTTTTTTCCCCCTGCTGTTATCAGGCAACTGGATCATCCTACCACAACTAGAGAGTGATACTGAACTACTACCTACCTCATTGGTAACCCTCAGACTATCCTTGTTCGAACTTTGCTGGCTTTACCTTGCACTAAACGTTTTTCCCTCATCATGTATCCATACACTGTAAATGGCTCGACTGTAATCACATATTGTCTTTCTGCTGACAGGATAGCACACAAAAGCTTTTCACTGTACCTCAGTACACGTGACAATAAATTAAGATTCAGATTTAGATTTAATCTTTATTGTCATTGTGCAGTGTACAGTACAGAGACAACGAAATGCAGTTAGCATCTCCCCAGAAGAGCGAACATAGAATATGAGCAATAAATTAAACAGAAACTTTATCTGCTTATCATTTAGTCTTCCAGAACAGGAGGCTCCGACACTACCAGGTCAAATTCCCAGACTCTTAGGCATATTAAATGCAGTTAAAAGTTGATATGAAAAATACATGTTAATATTTTTTTAATATTATGAACAAAACTGTAATATGGCTGTTTGAGCATGGAAAAAGGCCCTCTGGTCCACTTTATCAGCCCTGACCATTAAACACACATTTACACTTAATCATATGCAGGTCCCGCACATTCCATGAACTCCCAAGATTTTATCACTCACCTACACACTAGGGCAAATTTAGTGTCCAATAAACTAACAACCTGCATGTCTTTAGGATGTGGGAGGAAGCAGGCGCGCCCAGAGGAAATTCACACCAGCATGGGGAAAATGAGCAAATTCCACACAGAGGTCAGGATCAAAGCTGGTCACTTAAGAAATGTGTTCTAGGATATGTAATTCTAACAATAATTCAATTTTTGGTGGCTGAATACGAGCTGGAAATGGTTTCTTACTTTTATGAAATTGGCAAAATCAATAGCCTTCAATATTTAAATGCAGTGTATTTAGAATTCAAATTTTACACTGATAGATGATCACTTAGTAGGAATAACACACCATTATGAGCAACTTTGTGAATTGTTTACTAAACAGGTGTGTTTCTGTTTTTACTTTCGTATACCAATATTAAGGGTTGTGTCCAATGTAACCATGAGCTCTGCATTTAATAAATACTTCCCATTCTTATTTCATTTTCCTGATAATATATTCAAAATGTAACGTAAAGTTGAACAAGTAAGAAAAGAGACTCTGCCCGTGCTTTTCTTGCCCTAAACTGTGCATATAACTGTAATGCTCCATTTCTGCACCACTTAGTTTATGAATTGCTGTTCTGAATAAAGACGACAGCATGTTCATTCCATTCCAGAGATCAAAACTGGAACTTTCTTCAGATCTACAAATGAAATGCAGTTCTGAACTGGATTGGAGGGTGAATAAAGTCATGTTAGGCCTTCAAAATAAAATGCCCTGAGAAGAGCAAGAATCTCTCAAACTTCAGCAAAAGTTGAAAATGAAAAGGAAACCATGTAAGTCATGCAACAAACATGTGGTTGTGTAACAGCATTTGGAAAATGAAGCGTGTGTAACTTTGCTTAATTTGACATTCTGCCTTGTCCATTCATTAGTTAGACCTCACCTGGAGTAATGCATATAGTTCTGATCGTCACGCTATATCAAGGATGTAAATCAGCGAGAGAGTGCAAAAAAGATGAATAGAAATGTTGGCTGGACTGGAGGGACTTGAATTAATAGGTTGGGACTATTTTCACTGGAGTGAAAGAGACCATGGGTGACATTGTGTAAGGTTTATAAAATTACCAGGGGGGCAGGTGGGGTAGATAGTCACAGTCTTTTCCCACAGCATAGGAGAATCCAAAATGAGAGGGCATAGATTTAAGGTGAGAGGGAAAAGATTTAAAGTGGATCTGAGGGACAGGTTTTTCAAACATAATGGTGGGTATATGGAAATAGCCGCCAGTGAGTGTGGAACAATTACAACATTTAAAATATATTTATACAGGTGCATAGATAGGAAATGTTTAGAGGGATATAAATGCAGGTACATGGAATTAGAATATAAAGACATCTTGGTTGGCATGCATGGGTTGGGCTGAAGAGCCTGTTTCTGTGGGGTAATATCCACCTTTTAACCCCTTTACATGGCAACGCGATTCCTCAGATTGTTCAAATGGGCACATTTTAACCCCTTGTTCTAGCAGCCATGAAGCAAAGTCGATAGAGTGTTGACATGCAACAGTATTTTACATTACATGCCCCAAATATCATGTTTCCACCATACATTACTTTCCAGTAGTTGATCCAAAACATTCAAAAGGATGCTGATATTTTCTTTCTCTCTTCATTCTCTGTGAATGATAACTTGTTTATTAGCTAACACTGCAGAAAACAGAGAATGAACAGAGAACCTCAACAGTATTGCTCAGTTACTACATGGATAACTATGAGGAATTAAAAACTGGAAGAATTGATGCAGAACTTAAAAAAACACAATTAATTAAATGATAATTGTACTGATAGAATAGCTTGTAATAAAATTGCGGAGATGAATGAGTTGATGGCCAGGAAAATCTTATTCAAAATGTATTTGCACAAATGATTGACATACAAAATGTTGCAAATTAATATCTTCCATTCTGTGCAAACAGATAATTCAGTTTCCCGAATTACCAAATATAATCACTATGCATATGAGCAATTGTCTAAACATTCTTGGTTTATGTTTCAAAACAAACTAAAATTTGTATAATCTTGTTACTTGGCACAACACAAATGAACAAATTATTTAAATGATTTTAATACGCACTGCATCTCTGATTCTCTTGATAGCAGCATTTTACTCTGAAACAGTGACTTAATATAATTTACACCCCATTGCCTTGGTCATAATTTATGAATGCATTATCTTCTGATTTCCAGCGCTGTTCTGGGGTAATGGTTCATCAGATCCTGTGCAAGTCTTATCTGGCTCAGGAACTGAGGCCAAACAGCACGCAGCTCGTAAATAAACACAAAACCTCTGAAAAAGTATGCATACCTAAAATTCAGTTATGTGGCGTTAATTCAATTCTGACAGTGAGCAAACCAATAATGAGAAGATGACAGAACTTAAAAATAACTTAATGATAACCAGAGTACCCTTGGTGAACGTACAGGCATTCATTTATCTCAGATACCATTAGATATCTTAGATACCTTTAGATAAAATAATTTTTTGTATCCGGTGAATTATGCATTGTAAAAATAAATTAAAAAGTACACAAGCATAAATAGTATACATGTTCTGTCTTTGTCTGTTTTGAACTATGCATGAGATGCTGAGATGCAAATTATAAACATAAAAAAGTTCAACAGACAAAATAAAAACTGCTTTGAAACTTGTATTGGCCTGAAATACATTTACTGGTATATTATCCCAAATCTTTAGTGACCAACACTATTCTTAGCAAAAAGGGTGAACTCATATTATGACAAATCAGACTAAAACAAACCATTGCATCACATGTGTGTGATGGTGACAAATGCAGTGGATGACTGAACCAGTTAGGGTATTTTTCTTCCTAACTCATTCAACATCTGACTACTCAACAAGCCTGGTGGGTAATGCTTTGTTCTTGTAGAAATCTCCATATAAAATAATTAAAAAGAATATAAAACAGGATAGTAAAACCTTCTTTAGGTATGTGAAGAGAAAATAAATAGTTATTCTCAATTTGGAACTGGATCACATAGCACCATGCTGTTGACCAATATGCTTGGACTTCTGGAAGATTCACCCATATATCAAGGGCCCAAACAATGAGGTTTTGGCACTAAGAACCCTCTCTAAGTTTAATCTACTTACACAGCCGAAATGTGTATGAAGGAACTGCAGTTGCTGGTTTAAACCACAGATAGACACAAAATGCTGGAGTAACAGCAGGACAGGCAGCATCTCCGGAGTGAAGGAATGGGTGACGTTTCGGATCGAGTCTGAAAAAGGCTCTCGACCTGAAACGTCACCCATTCCTTCTCTCCAGAGATGCTGCCTGTCCCGCTGAGTTACTCCAGCATTTTGTGTCTATCTACTTACACAGCCTTTCTTTTAGAAAATGAGAGGAGACTGTTTGATTACATTCGATACTTTGAATTAACTTGAATACTCAATTCAAAAATTGATTGCCTCTTATCATATTTCTCATAACTAGTGGTTTGATACAAAATTATACAACAGCAGCTCAGTGCATATACAAGGCATAGCAATCCCCAAACTGTTACTGGATAGCAATAAGCTTGGCAAAGTAGTGGTTAAATTTCAGAATACAAAATATCAAAAGCTCCGTTATATTTCCAATTTCAGTTACATTTCTTTGAGGAGTTGTCAAGGGAAACCTCCCAAAGTAGGGCAGGAAAAATTGGCGTATGCTACAATTTCCTCCCATTAAATAGCATGGAGTAGAAGGGACACAGAGGCTGACCGACCCTTCCCCTCCACATCATGTCTATTTAATTGAAAACCATAAACTATCCTGAACTGCAACAGTTTTATTGCAACAGACAATTTTGTACATCTTTATTCAGTGGGTATAAGTGTTCTCGTGAGAAGCACAAGCATAACTATTGTCAGACACATTTCTGGTTATTAGAGGGTGACACTGATTATTGTGGCACAGATGACACATTGAAATACTAAATCATTAAATTCAAGCAATTGGTTTTAATGTTAAAAATAGCACATATACTCTTGCCAGATGCATCTGTGCTGCTAACCAAGGCTGCTGAATATTGCTAAATATCCTTGGGTATTAAAGGAGAACCAAGAATATTCTGTTGACAGTGATCACGTATTCTCTATGGATTAAGGCATTTTCCAATACCAAACAATTTTTGATTGGAGAAGCAGAACTCCTTGTGGTAATGGGAGTCAGAAACTGATGTAAACATCCATATTCCATACACATATTATGCAAGTAAAGATTTCCTTCAATTATTCTAATATTTTGATAAAACAGCAACACAGTTTCACAATTTATCTTTAACGTTAAAATAGTTTTGGAGAGCCTTGTCTACAGAAGGGATCATGGCAGAGAGTCATAATTGTTCTGTGGGAAAGCACTTTCAAGTAATTGTTGGAGGGAGGGAGTTCTCATTGGGGAAAAAAAAATCTGCCCATGTATAAATAAATAAATAATCTTGCAACATCCTTGAGGCATCCAACTTGACCTTTTTCGCGAGCTTTTGTTTCATGTTATATTTTAGATCCATGCAAACAATAGCATTTAGTGTTTAAGTTGAACAAAAGAGTAACATTAGAAAAATTAATTCCAAGAATATTTGCCTCAGTCTGCATCAGGCTATTGTTATTATAATGCAAAAACAGGTTCTGTCTAAATGTTCCTACTTCCCGAGTTTAAATACAAACTGAATTGTGAACTTCCTGAAACTTTATATATGACAATATTCCAGAAATGACCAATTAATAGAGAAGGTAGAATAAATGCTGGAAAAACTCAGCGGGTGAGGCAGCATCTATGGGAGCGAAGAAATAGGTGACGTTTCGGGTCGAGAACTTTCTTCAGTGGTTAATAGAGAAGTGTTTTTTTGCAATTCATCCATTTATTTTAACAAAGCAGCTGATTCAATAGGATTAACATAGCACCAGGGGATTAAAATATAAATGTCTTGACATTTACATTACTAAAATCTCAACTATCATAAACGCAGGTGGCAATTTTAAGTGTCGCAGTTATAAAGTCTCCACGTACAAGACTATTTTTACGAAAGTGAGGAGGATGCTATGAGAATGCAGGGTGACTTGGACAGGTTGGGTGAGTGGGCAGATGCGTTGCAGATGCAGTTTAATGTGGATAAATGTGAGGTTATCCGCTTTGGTAGCAAAAACAGGAAGGAAGATTTTTATCTAAATGGTGTCAAGTTGGGAAAAGGGGAAGTACAACGGGATCTGTGAGTCTTTGTTCATCAGTCAATGAAAGTAAGCATGCAGGTACAGCAGGCAATGAAGAAAGCAAATGGCATGTTGGCCTTCATAATAAGAGGAGTTGAGTATAGGAGCAAAGAGGTCCTTCTGCAGTTGTACAGGACCTTAGTGAGACTACACCTGGAGTATTGTGTGCAGTTTTGGTCTCCAAATTTGAGGAAGAACATTCTTGCTATTGGGGGAGTGCAGCGTAAGTTCACAAGGTTAATTCCCGGGATATGGCGGGACCATGCTGAGAGAATGGAGTGACTGGGCTTGTATACTCTGGAATTTAGAAGGATGAGAGGAGATCTATTGAAACATATAAGATTATTAAGGGGTTGGACACGCTAGAGGCAGGAAACAGAATCCAGAACCAGGGGCCACAGTTTAAAAATAAGGGGTAATAACTTCCCCGATGTTGGGGAAGTCCAGAACAAGGGGTCACAGTTTAAGGATAAGGAAGAAATCTTTTAGGACCGAGATGAGAAAAACATTTTTCACACAGAGAGTGGTGAATCTCTGGAATTCTCTGCCACAGAAGGTAGTTGAGGCCAGTTCATTGGCTATATTTAAGAGGGAGTTAGATGTGGCCCTTGTGGCTAAAGGTATCAGGGGGTATGGAGAGAAGGCAGGCACAGGATACTGAGTTGGATGATCAGCCATGATCATATTGAATGGCGGTGGAGGCTCGAAGGGCCGAATGGCCTCCTCCGGCACCTATTTTCTATGTTTCTATGTAAGCCATTTCGAACGGAGATGAGGAAACACTTTTTCACACAGAGAGTTGTGAGTCTGTGGAATTCTCTGCCTCAGAGGCCAGTTCTCTGGAAACTTTCAAGAGAGAGCTAGATAGGGCTCTTGAAGATAGCAGAATCAGGGGATATGGGGAGAAGGCAGGAACGGGGGGGGGGGGGGGGGGGGGGGGGGGGGTACTGATCAGCCATGATCACATTGAATGGCGGTGCTGGCTCGAAGGGCCGAATGGCCTACTCCTGCACCTATTGTCCATTGTCTATTGGCGATGAGAATATCAATGGTAGAAATTGAACAAGGTCTCAGAAAAATGGTAAAAGTTAATAAAAATTATTTGTGTTAAAAGCTGAACCTGATTATTTCAGATTTCCTAATATGAAATAGGAGGAAATTGTAACTCATCTGGCACCAGATATTGGGCAAGCTCATTGATAACACAGACGCAAAATATAAAAAAACAAGACCAAGGTAGAAATGAACAGAGCAAGGTACAAAGTATATGTGGAACTTGATATCATTGAACATGCAGCCTGGGACAGTTTATAATCAAGGAAGATAAGTGATAAAAGATCGTTAAGGGTGCCCACAGCACTGGCTGCAACTTCATAAAATGCAAAATTAAACAATGGAGCCCTATTCAGTCATAAAACCAACGACACCCTTTGAAGAGAATGAATAAATAACAGACTGCAGGTGGAACTCAGCAGGTCACGCAACATCTGTGGAGGGAAATGACAGATGACATTTCTGGTGGGGACCCTACTTTAAGACTGGAATGGAGAGGAGATACCTGGTAGAAAAAGGTTAGGGGAGGGGGTGGGGCCAGAGCTGGTAAGTGATAGGCGGATCCAAAGGAAGGGGGGTTGATTAGCAATGAGCAGGGCTGGGGAGAGATGTTTGGACATTACAAAAGGCTACAGATGGTGGAATCTGATAAGAAAGGAAGGTGAGGAGTGAACTGTTGAATCGGGGTAGATGGGAAATGGGAGGTGAAGGGACAAATAGGGGGCCCGGCAGGTGTAAGGATGGATGATGAGTAGAAGGGAAGGATAGAAGAGGGGAAAGGAATTGGTGGGGGGAGGGGGTTGTAGGTAGGGGGTATGGGAAATAGTTATGCGTGAGAAGGTCATAAGGTCATTAATGATTGGAGTAGAATTAGGCCATCGTCTACTCCGCCATTCAATCATGGCTGATATATCTCTCCCTCCTAACCCCATTTTCCTGCCTTCTCCCCAAAAGCCTCTGACATCTGTACTAATCAAGAATTTATCTATCTCTGCCAGGGTCTGGGTAGATCAGCAGGGGGGGGGGGAGGTTCATATGAAATTGGAGAATTCAATGTTTGTGCCATTGCGTTATAGGCTTTCTAAGCGAAAGACAAGGTGCTGTTCTTCGAGTTTGTGTGCGGCGGCAGTCTGGCCATGGAAGAGTTTGAGCACAGACAAGTCAATATGGGAAAGGGAAGGGGCATTGAAGTGGCTTGCTACTGGGAGCTTTAGCTGGCCCTGGTAGACATAGTGCCAGTGTTTGACAATGTTGTCATCTAGTATATTATATTTGTATAGCATGACAATCAGAATTGCACGTAATATTCCTTCTGTGGCCAAACCAATCATTACTAAAGTTGGACCATGACCCCCATTCTTTAATTATTTACGCCCGGGCTAGTGAAGGAAGTATCGGTACGCCTCGAACAAATGTAAATGAAAGTAGTCATATTTAGTATTTTGTTGCATATCCTTTGCATGCAATGACTGCTTGAAGTCTGCGATTCATGGACATCACCGGTTGCTGGGTATCTTATCTGGTGATGCTCTGCCAGGCCTGTATTGCAGCCATCTTTAGCTTATGCTTGTTTTGGGGGCTAGTCCCCTTCAGTTTTCTCTTCAGCATATAAAAGGTATGCTCAATTGGGATTATGACCAGTGATTGACTTAGCCACTCAAGAATTGACCTTTTTTTTAAGCTTTGAAAAACTCCTTTATTGCTTTAGCAGTATGTTTGGGATCATTGTCCTGCTGTAGAATGAACCGCCGGCCAATGAGTTTTGAGGCATTTATTTGAACCAGAGCAGATAGGATGTGTCTATACATTTCAGAATTCATTATGCTACTACCATCAGCAGTTGTATCATCAATGAAGATAAATGAGCCAGTACCTTCAGCAGCCACACATGCCCAGGCCATAACACCCCCACCACCGTGTTTCACAGATGAGGTGGTATGCTTTGGATCTTGCGCAGTTCCTTCTCTCCCCCAAACTTTGCTCTTGCCATCATTCTGATATGTTAATTTTCATCTCATCTGTCCACAAGACCTTTTTCCAGAACTGTGGTTGCTCTTCTAAGTACTTCTTGGCAAACTGTAACCTGGCCATCCTATATTTGCAGCTAACCAGTGGTTTGCATCTCGCAGTGTAGCCTCTGTATTTCTGTTTATGACGTCTTCTGCGGACAGTGGTCATTGACAAATCCACACCTTGCTCCTGAAGAGTGTTTCCGATCTGTCGGACAAGTGTTTGCGGATTTTTCTTTATTATAGAGATAATTCTTCTGTCATCAGCTATGGAGGTCTTCCTTGGCCTGCCAGTCCCTTTGCGATTAGTAAGCTCACCAGTGCTCTCTTTCTTCTTAATGATGTTCCAAACAGTTGATTTTGGTAAGCCTAAGGTTTGGCTAATGTCTCTAACAGTTTTATTCTTGTTTCTCAGTCTCATAATGGCTTCTTTGACTTTCTCCTCATGTTGGTAAACTTTCAACTTTGGTCCTCATGTTGATAAACAGCAATAAAAGTTTCCAAAGGTGATGGAAAGCCTGGAGGAAAGACTAGGTGCTGATAAATCTCTTATACCTGCATTACAGAGGTAATTAAACACACCTGAGCAATTACAAATGCCTGTGAAGCCATGTGTCCCAAACATTATGGTGCCCTGAAATGGGGGGGACTATGTATAAACACAGCTGTAATTTTTACACGGTGAAACCAAAATGTATAAAAATGGCCTTTAATAAAATCTGACAATGTGCACTTTAACCACGTGATTTTTTCTATTACAAATCTCAAATTGTGGAGTACAGAGGCAAATAAATAAATGATGGGCCTTTGTCCCAAACATTATGGCGGACATTGTATCTACTTTGTTGCCACCTTCAGGGATCCTTGGGACGACAGATGGCACAATGGGCTAAGTGTTCGGCTGGCAACCGGAAGGTAGCCGGTTCGAATCCCGCTTGGAGTGCATACTGTCGTTGTGTCCTTGGGCAAGACACTTCACCCACCTTTGCCTGTGTGTGAGTGATTGGTGGTGGTCGGAGGGGCCGTAGGCGCAGATTGGCAGCCACGCTTCCGTCAGTCTGCCCCAGGGCAGCTGTGGCTACAGAAGTAGCTTACCACCACCGAGTGTGACTGAGGAGTGAATGAATAATGCGATGTAAAGCGCCTTGAGTATAGAAAGGCGCTATATAAATCCCATCCATTATTATTATTATTATTATCCTTGAATTTGTATAATCAGATCAGTCTGTTCCTTGGTACCCACTAAGACTATAACATTCATTGTTTGTCCCACACTCAGTCATCCCAAAGTGGACACGTCACACTTCACAAGATTAAATTTAATGTGCCATTGTTCTGCCTGTCATACAATCTGCAAAAGCCTAAATAAAACCAGTAAATCCGGCTAAACTAGTGCTTTCTGCCTCATTAACATATTTGGAATGCCAACCTGCCTCACAGAACAATTTGAGTAGGAAGGAACTGCAGATACTGGTTTAGACTGAAGATAGACACATGTTCCTGATGTTGGGGGAGTCCAGAACCAGGAGCACAGTTTAAGACTTTTTCTCACAGAGAGTTGTGAGTCAGTGGAATTCTCTGCCTCAGAGGGCAGTGGAGGCAGGTTCTCTGGATACTTTCAAGAGAGAGCTCGATAGGGCTCTTGAAAATAGCGGAGTCAGGGAATATGGGGGAGAAGGCAGGAACGGGGTACTGATTGCGTGGGGTACTGGTTGTGGATGATCAGCCATGATCACATTGAATGGCGGAGCTGGCTTGAAGGGCCGAATGGCCTACTCCTGCACCTATTGTCTAAAATGTTGGAGTAACTCAGATGGATAGGCAGTATCTCTGGAAAGAAGGAATGGGTGACGTTTCAGGTCGAGACCCTTCATCAGGGGGGAGAGACAGAGAGGGGCAGGGGGGCAGAGGGAGAGGGAGAGGGAGAGGGGGGGGGAGAGGGGGGAGAAAGGGGGAGAGAGAAAATGGGAGAGAGAAAATGAGAGAGAGAAAATGAGAGAGAAAATGAGAGAGAAAATGAGAGAGAGAGAAAATGAGAGAGAGAGAAAATGAGAGAGAGAGAAAATGAGAGAGATAGAATGAGAGAGAGAATGAGAATGAGAGAGAGAATGAGAATGAGAGAGCGAATGAGAGAGTGAGAGAGAGAGAGCATGTTGGGGTCCTTGCATGGAGTTGAGGGAGGAGGTATAGGGACAGGTGTTGCATCTCCTGCAGATGCAGGGAAAGTACCCGGGGAGGGGGTGTTTTGGGTGGGAAGGAATGAGTTAATGAGTTGTCTGCCACTCGATCTCCTATTAAATAGTAACTCTGGAGTCAGTGGGTGAGAACTAGCTTTGCAGGAAGAAACTACAAATGCTGGTTTAAACTGAAAATAGACACAAAATGCTGCAGTAACTCAGCGGGTCTCTGGAGAAAAGGAATAGGTGACTTTTCGGGCCTCGACATGAGTTACTCCAGCATTTTGTGTCTATCTTCGGTGAGATACTAGGTTATCAGTGTGCTCACGTTAAAATATGCCCTCAGCCTCAAACATTCAAACAAACATCAAAGCATGCCTACAGACTAAAGGGTCCCAAACCAAAGCAGCATCTGTCCATTTCCCTCCACAGATGCTGTCTGACCCGCTGCATTCCTTCAAGTTTTTTTGGGCAAGATTCCAACATCTGCAGTCTCTTGTCTCTATTTGCTGAGTTCTTTACTGGCCATTAACAACCTAATAATTAGTAGGCTTCACCTTGATTACATTTTAAAACACAATCTAGTTTAATATCATGCTTGCAGTCCACAACAGATCCTTTGATATGTTATAAAGGGAACACTTTAGAAAGTGAGAGAGATGCAGATCACTTATCTTGCATGATACATATGGTCAAAAGATGAATAATCTACTGCCTACTGTCATTTTCACCTTAAACACAGGCTGTTTGTTCTACATGCATTGTTAAAGAACAACTGTTCAGCATAAACAACTTGCATTTACATAACAGGATTAAACATCCCAAGTGACTAAAAGAAAATATAACACTTAACTGCATAGAGTTTTCAGAATACGTGATCAAAAGCTTGGTCAAAGCATTAGTTGGAAGAAGCAATATGAAAGAGGAAAATGCATTAGAGAAGGCTTAGGGGAGGAATTCTAAAGCTTAGCATCTAGCCTCCTGAAGGTAGTTGCCAATGGCTGAATAATGAGAATTTTGAACACATAAAACATCAGAACCGAAGCAAACAAGATATTTCAGAGGGTTATAAGATGGAAGAGGTTATCAATATAAGAGGTACAAAATTAGGAAAGCTTTGGGAAATAAGAGATTTAAAATCAAAGTGTTCCCAAATCACGAGCTAACAAGTGTGACATAACACATAAGTGATGGCGTGCTGAATATTCAGACATGGGGGGGGGGGGAGACGACGACTTTAGATCTATTTTGAGCTGGAGACTATGGATGATGGTAAATGGAAGACCAGCTAGCAGAGTATTGAAATAAATGAATCCAACAGGAAAGCTACAGAAATGAGGTGAAGTAGAAGTGGAGGCTGGCAATGTTACCAAACTAAATCAGTTTTGATGGCATGGAAAACATTGGCTTCGCTTGCCTCAGGCTCAAAGAAGAAATCTGTTGCCCTCAAAGTGATCAGCTTGTATATTAAAAGGAAAACTATTGATGTGATTTTAATGAGATAACTTCAATTATATATGATGCTTCAAGTAATGATGCTTTATATAGCTTCAGATAAGCTGATACATGCATATCACATTTCACGGAACTTGGCTGCATTTCTGCACAGAAGTAATTTTAAAACTCAGATATCTTCTATGGAATAAAACTAACTAAAGCAATACTTTGCCTTACATTTATCAAGTATAAATGATGATTTTTCATTGAAGAACAAGGGAATAAATGGCCTGTGCCTTCTATTTTTTGATTCTACATTGGATTTTCTCTCTTTGCCTCAAACTTCAACTGCAGTCTTCTTGTAGATCCACTACAGTCCGCCTACCACCGCAACAGCAGATGTCATCTCACCCATCCTGCACTCAGCCGTCTCTCCAGAGATGCTGCCTCTGAGTTACTCCAGCATTTTGTGTCTACCATCGATTTAAACCAGCATCTGCAGTTCTTTCCAACACATTTCTGCACTGACCCTTGGTACATATGGACAACAGATATGGACTACATCAGATTCCTATTCACTGACTATAGCTATGTTCAACACCGTGATTCTAACTTTAACTAGTCTCCAAGCTCCTGGACCTGGGATGCAACATCCACTTCTGCAACTGAATCTTTCACTTCCTTGCTCATAAACTGTAGTCAGTAAGGGGAAGTAGTAAAAAAATCTTCTCCGAAAATTCTCATCAACAATGCTCTGCAATGCTGCACCCTCAGCCCCTTACTATACTCCTGACACACTCATTTACTGTGTAGCTAAATTCTGCTCTAACTCTTATTTACAGAATTGTAAATGACACTACCATAATGGGCCAGATCTCAAACAAAGACGAGATAGTTCAGGAAGGATTTATACAGCTTAATAACATGGTTTCAAGTGCATCAATTGTGCTGAAGAGCTCGTAGGTGTAAATTTCATGAACAATTTGATGTGGACCATCATGCAACAGCTAAAAAAAGCATACCAACACTCCTATTTCCTCAGAAGATTAAGGAAATTTGGCATCTCCAATTACTCTTACCAATTTCTACAGCTGCACATAGAAACCATCCTATCCAGATGCATCACAGTTTTGTACCACAAATGCTCTACCTTAGACCACAAGATATGGTAGAGTGTTGTGGATGGAGCCAATCCATCATACCAACCAGCCTCTCAGCTCCATTAGACTCCATCTACACGTCAGGCTGCATCAGGATAGGACCCAACATAATCAAGAACCACTCACACCCCGGTCATTTTTTCTTCTCCCCCTCTCCTGTCAGGCAGAAAATGTAAAAGCTTCAAAGCATGTACCACCAGATTCGAGAACAGCTTCTTCATGCTGTTATCAGACTCTTGAACAGACCTCTCATATGCTAAGGATAAATTCCTGATTTCCCAATCAACCTCGTTGTTGCCCTCGTACTTATTTTTATCAGCACATTCTCTGTAACTAACGCTATATTCTAAATCCTTTCTCTTTTTGCACGGCCTGTTATACCCAAGTATGATTTTATTGTATTCCTATATGGTTTGAATTGCTTCAATAATATGAACATTTTTTTCACTGTATCATGATTCATGTGACAATAATAAACTAATATCAATACCAAAATTACCTAACTTAAACATGTAATATACTTTTCAAAGCTGGATGGCCAAAGTTGCATACCAATGTCCAGCACGGCTTCATATTAGGTATACAATTTAGACTAACTTTCTTCAACGAATGGTCAATTTGCAAATTATTAAAGTGTTTATTCACATCTGCTAACAGGCACCTCTTTTCAGAAAATTGTAAGTTTTAGATTGTATATACCACAGCAAGTCTAAGTCACCATTTTGGAAGAGTTTTAGATACAGGAGGCTGGGTCGCTTCAGAAATATACATTTTGGTTTCACAAAAGGGTCTTGACCCGAAATGTCCCCCATTCCTTCTCCCCAGAGATGCTGACTGACCTGCTGAGTTACTCCAGCATTTTATGTCTACCTTTTGGTTTTACATTTATTTACTAAGAAAATGTTTCACCTTATAAACAGCTTCGCCCAAGTTTGAAGGGGATGGAAAAAGGGATAGCCAGTTAGGTCAATTACTTTGATTAAATCACATGCAAAGAACCACTTAAAGAGCAGTCTACGGTGACTTTCTCAGGTTCCTCTCTGCACAAATGAATAAAACCTAGATGCAGCTCTAGAGCCCCTTCTCTCATCAGATGAAAGAATAATCTGACATGCAACCCACCTCTTTACAATTATAATAATGCCCTTTCAACTGTGCAATAATGGTGCACTCAGACATCATAATTATGAATGCTTGTTAATAGGAATTCGCTTTTAAGCAAATGTGGAAATATACAAGCCTTTATGCTACCACATATGAGATTTTACCCTGGGTTCTGTTTAATGACTGCTCAGTACAAAATGCTGCACCCAACTGTATTTATTAACAATGTTCGCACATGCACAGGAAAAAAGGTGATGGTAAATCATGTTTAAGTCTCATGCCAAGCAATAGCTTACAAAACCAAAGTCTGTGTTGGTTTTATCCACATCATCATAACAAGCAAATTTGTTTTTCTCAATTTAATAAATAAATCTCTCCCCTTCTCTCCCTCCCCCTCCCTCCCCTAAACCCCCTTCCCCCTCCCCTCCACCCCCTCCCCACCCAACCCTCCCCCTCTCCCCCCCCTCTCTCTCCTCCCATCTCTCTCCCCCCCTCCCCCACCCACCCTCCCTCTCCTCCTCCCCCCTCGCGCTCTGTCTCTTGCCCTTCTGTCTCTGCCCCCTCTCTCTCTGTCTTTCCCCATTCTTTCTCTGCCCTCACTCTCTACCCCACCCTCCCTCTCTAGGCGTGCCTGCAAGTTGGGGGCTATGCGTCAGTGGATAGGGCGGTTATGGGGTAAAAGGAGCAAATTAATAATATTAATATAATATCAAGGGAGGTAGTTAGCGTGTGTGCGGGGAGGTTGTTAGTGTGTGTGTGGGGGTGATTAGTGTGTGTGACGCCACATGCAGCCCCCCCCCCCCAAGCTGGGGGAACAGACCCAAGGGATCTGCACTTGGTCTAGTATTTATTAAAACTCTATGTGGGTATGTGTGTGTGTGTGTGGGTGGGTGTGGGTGTGGGTGTGGGTGTGTGTGTGTGTGTGTGTGTGTGTGTGTGTGTGTGTGTGTGTGTGTATGTGTGTGTGTGTGTGTGTGTGTGTGTCATTTTGCCTTTGAAACGTATCTCCTCGAAAACCAGATGCCGAAACGGGGAAATGTTTACATATTTCAGTAGCGATTTACCTTTTGATTTTAGAGGGGGGGCTGCATTTACATTTGCTCCTCTGTAAATTTGGACAATTATTTCCTGAGATTTTCACTAAAATTGTTCACCAAACTCCCCCCGCCCCCCCCCCCGCCTCTGGATTAATGCAGATGCTGTCAAAGCGCATGTGCACTATTTTCCATGAGTTATGTTACCACCCACCAACCCCCCCCCCCCCCCCCCCCCCCCATTCTTCAAAAGGCACAGAAAGAATGAGCAAGTTCTGCAGATCCGGAGGTCACCGGCTCTCATTTGAACAAAGATTATAGTGTGGACCTCTATGATCTTTGCTTTTGAATCCTCTCCGTCTCCCCCGCCCAATCGAGTGGATAGGGCGGGGGATGGAGTAAAACAGGTGTGTGTGTGTGTGTGTGTGTGTGTGTGTGTGTGTGTGTGTGTGTGTGTGTGTTCAAATACAAGTTTTTCAAATTTTTTATCGTCTGTTGCCTCTACTTTCAATTATTATTTACCAATAATTTCCATGTTTATGAAATAGTTTATCTCTTTTTTTAAATCGGAATAATTAATTCTGTACAATTCCAGATTTCTAGATTTTCAAGTTAAGTGAGTCGAAAAACAATCTTGGGAAAGGGTCCTAGCTATGATCTTTTCACAAAACTTAAGCCATTCTCTGGATGATTATGGATTATAAAGGCAAAGTATATTACATGCGTATAGGAGACAAGGTATAGCTCAACATTCAATACCTCCTTTATTCAACTTTGTCCATTATTCCTGACATCCAACAACCCAATTTTTGTGATGGCAACAGCAGAGTAATGCCACCTTTCCGCTAAGATTTGAATATTTCCACTGAAGTCTGTGTCTGCAAGTCTGCCTTCAGGTTTACATATAGTCAACATTCAAAGTTAGAATGTCACATAAAAGAATGAAGATGCACACAAGTTGGTAGCCCAGCTGAAGGTGTGAGCAAGTAAGCATGCAGAGGGAGGAGCAGAAAGCAGACAAATTTGTTGTGCTACAAAAATGGGGTTTCATCCGTCATATTTGTAATATGTAACCACAAAACAATCAGACAAGAAAGATAAAAAACCGAGTTGCAAAACACTAATTGTTTCAATATGAATTATTAACTAAAATACTATTGGGCCAATTATATATTACACATTTATTATATATCTTGGTACTTGTTCTTGAGGAAAATTAATCTTAAATGCATTCTAAAAAATAGAAAGGTACAATAATGCTGTTCCCACTGTTTCAATACAATTAGCCACTTAATATTTACTTTTCACCAAACAGCAGATTAAATAAAACTAGAGTGGTTGGATACACTGTCATGGAACGATGCACCATGATCTCTTTGTTCCACAACATTCCCCAAAGCACTGCCATTTCTTGTGCACATTCTGCCCTGGGTTTCGTTACCAAAACACAGCACCTCGCATTTATTCAAATTAAACTCCATCTGCCATTCCTCCATTTGATTTGGTCCAGTTGATCAAGCTGTCATTGCAACCTTAGATAACTCCTTCACTGTCTACCACACCATCAATTTAGTGTAATCTGCAAATTTACTATCCATAATATCTACATTCATACCAAAATCGCTAATATAAATAACAGTGGGCCCAGCACCAATCCTTGTGGCACACCTCTGATTACAGGCCTCCACTGTGAAAAACCCTCTACCCACATCCTCCGTCACCTACCTTCAAGACAAATCAAATACAAAATGTTATTTAGTTCCTTAAAATGTTACACTGGAAGGGATCCAAGTAATTTACCCCATATTACTCTTCAAAAGATACAACCATGATTTATTGTATTCTGGATGATCTCTAAACTATTTTGGCTAGTGTCATGTTCTCAGCTTCAAGTGTCAAGACTTTGATGGACCAGTTCTTGGAATAGCAATGATTCTATTGCACATCATAACATGGCAGACAGCATCCAACACAACTTGACTTGAAACAGCAAAAAAGCTTCATGAACAAAAAGCATGGATTTGAAGTAACATTTTACATAATTTATTAATCATGCTCAGCTGATTTCTGAAGTACACAAATATCGAAGAGTTTGCTTACAGTCATCATGTTTATCAGATCGATTTGATAATAGCGATCTTGATGTGCATTTGCAGCTGCCAGTGTAAGAAGGTAATCATTTCTAGCATGGTTAGCTTTTGTGTTGCATTCACTGCGCCGTGCTTTCAACTGAAATTCAAACAAAATGTGATATTGGATATCAAGAAAAGTTTCATTTCTTTTTAAGTTATCTTTCAACGTAGCAAATTTCAATGAATTAGAAGATATCAATAAAATTACAAGCTAACATGCCTCCATCCTGACAACCAGTCCCTTATTTAGCATCCTATCGTTGCACTTCGTTACTTCCACTATTTAAATACGTTTAACCTTCTGATGCCTTTCCCAAAACAAATGTTTACGAAGGTCTACATTACAAGTTGTTTTGTCCCTCATGAAATGCTGGCCTTTTCCTCTAATAATGAGTTGGGAATTATATATCAATTGCTGTATCATTCCAAAATTTATTAATTGGCATTATAATTAACTGTGCGAATTAAAATGTAATTAAAAACAATTTGTTCAAAATGAGTAGGAAAATATAGTTTAAATAATTGCAACCACAAGTCAAATTATTGCCTTGGTAACAATCACATTAGATTCTTTGGTAGGCATTTTCACATATACTATCCAACAAAATTGGGCTGGTGAAAATGGGGAGCAGTCGGAGTCCAGATCACTACCATTATTGAGGAGGCAAACAAAATACTTTCCTTGAATAAAAACAGAAAATGCCATAAAATATTTACCAGGTTAGGCAGCATCTATGGAGACGGAAAGAATGCTACTACTTCAGGTCAAAGAGTTTTGGTGTTTAACTCCATTTCACTATCCACATACTAGTAGAACCAATACCTATTTCCAATATTGTGTTTTTAATTCAGAATCAAAATCAACCAGCATCAACAGTATTTATATTTGACCCACAATGTTCCATGATGTCAGTAAAAGTATTTTTCTTCTGTACTGGACCCGAAGGGCCTACTCCTGCACCTAATTTCTAAAAAAAAATAATTTCTATGAATCTTGGAGCTCATTATTTGGTAAATGCAAGTTGCATTGGAAGATGGAATTTTCCAAAAAAGTATTCTATGAATTAGCATTACATGATTTTTCCTCTTCATCCCTATAAACAATGACTCGTGTAGTTCACGGGCAGTTCTCACGTCCCTCTTAAAATCTGCATCACACATGAGCCTAGACTTGGTTGACAGAGCCTATTGTAGGTATGTTGCAAAACGTGCCTGAAGCGTCGCTGAAAATCTGTCGCTGCGGGTGTGCGCGATTTTGGCGCCGTTTAGAGGGGGGCGGGTTTAAAACGCGATTTTCCCTAAGCTGTTCAAATCGAGGATGTTCAGCCTAGTTAATTATTAACGAAAAATCACTGGAAGATTCCGTCGCTTTAGCTATTATTACTTTTAAGGGCTTTATCTAATTGTTTTAGTAGTTTAAAAATTAACCTCTAAACCCGCGACCGCCGGCAACCGGCCGGATCTCATACAGGGGACAACAGAAGGTAGGCTGTTTATTTTTACATTAAAAAGGGCTACTTAAGATCCCTTTATACAAAGTTTAATGTTGCGAGTAGCTAATTTGGGCCCCATTATATCCCGCAGTATTTTTCTGGGCATTTGAGGGCACAAATCTACCGCAATGTGAACGTTCTAAACCAGCGCGTTCACAGGATCCCACTAGAAAGCTGATTTAAATGGACTTTAATTTACAGCAATTGAACACTAAATTCCTTCCATTTGGCCTATAAATTTATGTAAATGAGATTTAAAAATCATGTTTTATTGTGAATTATTTGTGAATATTATTTGGACACTTAGGCTATTTAAAAATGTTAATCATTTATTAAGAAATGGATAGATGTTTAGATCTAGTAATTTAATTTTGTAATTAGCTACAATTGGGTAACTAACTAATTATATGCTTTAATTTCAGGTCATCCAAGTAAGATTATTTTATATTTGTTTCAGAATGCTTCAATCTATGATAACTGAAAATTTCATTCAGTTCTCTTAATTTTTTAAGAAGGTTATGGGCTTTTGACTGTCCACGATCACAGCTTTTTTGTTATGTCCATAGAAAATCAATAGGGAACAAGGTGCTAATTTCCGAGTATGAAAATGGCCATAACTTTTTAAATACTTGAGATATGAAAGTGAATTAGGTGTCAAATTAAACTTATTTTTATGCTTTATCTGATGGGATAAATTGCAGACTTGATTTTTTAAATCTCAAAATTTTGTAACATTGCTACCTATTGTCTAGTTTAATAATGTCAATATATGGTTGGATGGAGGAAGCACAGTTGAGTGCAATCTTCTTTTCAACTAGTTTCCACATATCACTGTCAATTAAAAGAAACAGCTACAAAACTTCTGGGGAATTATAAAGAGAACTATTCATCTAAACTCAGCTCGGGAAGATAAACTGTTCACACGTTATCAAGACTGCTTCAACCCAACATATATTGTTCACATTTTAGCTGGCATCTACACAGCTCAATTAAGCAGGCTTGCAGCACATTGTAGAAATATTGTACAAAAAACACAAGCTAAAGATGAATAACATGAAGCAGCCATTCAAAATCTTAAAAAACATACCTTTACACTTGCTTTCTGTAAACTTATTCTTGACTGAAATAGACTAAGCTTGGACCTGAAAAATAAAACTTTGATTTAAATGGTATATTTGTTTCAAAGGATATGATTTTTTATTGTTGGCACACTGCAGATATGTACAGATGCAAAAGTCAGAAACAATAGACAATAGGTGCAGGAGTAGGCCATTCGGCCCTTCGAGCCAGCACCACCATTCAATGTGATCATGGCTGATCATCCCCAATCAGTACCCCGTTCCTTCCTTCTCCCCATATCCCCTGACTCTGCTATTTTTAAGAGCCCTATCTAGCTCTCTCTTGAAAGTATCCAGAGAACCGGCCTCCACCGTCCTCTGAGGCAGAGAATTCCACAGACTCACAACTCTCTGTGAGGAAAAATGTTTCCTCGTCTCCGTTCTAAATGGCTTACCACTTATTCTTAAACTGTGGCCCCTGGTTCTGGACTCCCCCAACATCGAGAACATGTTTCCTGCCTCTAGCGTGTCCAAACCCTTAACAATCTTATATGTCTCAATAAGATCCCCGCTCATCCTTCTAAACTCCAGATTGTACAAGCCGAGCCGCTCCATTCTCTCAGCATATGACAGTCCCGCCATCCAGGGAATTAACCTTGTAAACCTACGCTGCACTCCCTTAATAGCAAGAATGTCCTTCCTCAAATTAGGGGACCAAAACGGCACACAATCCTCTAGGTGTGGCCTCACTAGGGCTCTGTACAACTGCAGAAGGACCTCTTTGCTCCTATACCCGACTCCTCTTATTATAAAGGCCAACATGCCATTCGCTTTCTTCACTGCCTGCTGTACCTGCATGCTTACTTTCATAGACTGATGAACAAGGACCCCCAGATCCCGTTGTACTTTCCCTTTTCCCAACTTGAGCCATTTAAATAGTAATCTGCCTTCCTGTTTTTGATACCAAAGTGGATAACCTCACATTTATCCACATTAAACTTCATCTGCCATGCACCTGCCTACTCCCCCAACATGTCCAAATCACCCTGCATTCTCATAGCATCCTCCTCACAGTTCACACTGCCACCAAGTTTTGTTTCATCTGCAAATTTGCTAATGTTACTTCGAATCCCTTCATCCAAATCATTGATGTATATTGTAAATAGCTGCGGTCCCAGCACCGAGCCTTGTGGTACCCCATGAGTCACTGCCTGCCATTCTGAAAGGGACCCGTTAATCCCTACTCTTTGTTTCCTGTCTGCCAACCAATTTTCTATCCATGTCTGCACTCTACCCCTAATACCATGTGCCCTAATTTTGCCCACTAATCTCCTATGTGGGACTTTATCAAATGCTTTCTGAAATTCCAAGTACACTACATCCACTGGCTCTCCCTTGTCCATTTTCCTAGTTACATCCTCAAAAAATTCCAGAAGATTAGTCAAGCATGATTTCCCCTTCGTAAATCCATGCTGACTCAGACCAATCATGTTATTGTTATCCAAATGTACGGCTATCTTTTATAATTGACGCCAGCATCTTCCCCACCACTGATGTCAGGCTAACTGGTTTATAATTCCCTGTTTTCTCTCTCCCGCCTTTCTTAAAAAGTGGGATAACATTAGCTACCCTCCAATCCACAGGAACTGATCCTGAGTCTATAGAACATTGGAAAATTATCACCAATGCATCCACGATTTCTAGAGCCACTTCCTTAAGTACCCTGGGATGCAGACCATCAGGCCCTGGGGATTTATCAGCCTTCAGTCCCATCAGTCTACCCAACACCATTTCCTGCCTAATGTGGATTTCCTTCAGTTTCTCCGTCACCCCAGATCCTCTGGCCACTACTATATCAAGAAGATTGTTTGTGTCCTCCTTAGTGAAGACAGATCCAAAGTACCTGTTCAACTCATCTGCCATTTCCTTGTTCCCCATAATAAATTCACCTTTTTCGGTCTTCAAGGGTCCAACTTTGGTCTTAACTAATTTTTTCCTCTTCACATACCTAAAGAAGCTTTTACTATCCTGCTTTATATTCTTGGCTAGCTTACCTTCGTACCTCATCTTTTCTCCCCGTATTGTCATTTTAGTTATCTTCTGTTGCTCTTTAAACATTACACAATCCTCTTGCTTCCCGCTCACCTTTGCTATGTTGTACTTCTTCTTTTATTTTTATATTGGGTCTGACGTCCCTTGTCAGCCACAGTCACCCCTTACTCCCCTTGGAATCTTTCTTCCTACTAGGAATGAACTGATCCTGCACCTTCAGTATTATTCCTAGAAATACCCGTCATTGTTGTTCCACTGTCATCCCTGCTAGGGTATCTTGCCAGTCAACTTTGGCCAGCTCCTCCCTCATGGCCCCATAGTCCCCTTTATTCAACTGTAACACTGACACCTCCGATCTACCCTTCTCCCTCTCCAATTGTAGATTAAACCTGATCATGTTATGGTCACTACCTCCAAATGGCTCATTAATCTCGTTCCTTTGTCAAATCCGGTTCATTACATAACATTAAATCCAGAATTGCCTTCTCCCTGGTAGGCTCCAATACAAGCTGTTCAAAGAATCCATCACAAAGGCGCTCTACAAAGTCCCTTTCTTGGGGTCCAATACCAACCTGATTTTCCCAGTCTACCTGCATGTTAAAATCTCCCATAACAACCACAGCATTACTTTTGCTACATGCCAATTTTAACTCCTATTTCAACTTGCACCCTATGTCCAGGCTACTGTTTGGGGGCCTGTAGATAAGTCTGATTAGGGTCTTTTTACCCTTACAATTCCTTAGTTCTATACATACTGACTCCACATCTCCCGTTTCAATGTCACCCCTTGCAAGGATATAAATTTCATTCTTCACCAACACCCACCTGTCTGTCTTTTCGATAGGAGGTATACCCTTGAATATTCAGTTCCCAGCCCTGGCCCTCTTGCAGCCATGCCTCTGTAATTCCCACAACATTATATTTGCCAATTTCTAACATTGCCTTTTTTTTTTACAATTTAAGTAATTTTTTCCAGATAATGTTGTCATTTTTATCAAGTGATTTGGTAAATGGTAGAAACATTGAATTTGATTCACAATCCCAACTGTGGCCACATCATTGCAATTTTAACACCATTATTTAGATGACCTAATGCTCTCCAGCAACAATTTTGAGTGTTCTGTCAAATGTATTGAGAATCACACTTTTTTTTCAGCTTCCTTATCACTTGTTTTGCACTTGGTTAAATCTCATCAAAAGGTTTTGTGCCCCTTGGGATTGAATAAACATGAAAATTATTAGGAAGTGCTTGAAAAATAAGCAACTGCTATGCCTATCAAAACACAGGTGATGGATGCTGTATAAAAAGCAGCCCCAGCAATAAGCACTCTCCGGGTCCTGTCTGATCAACTGCGCTTCCTCAGGAGGCATGTCAAAATCCCAACCACAGGACATGCTCTTTCATAAGTTCAGAAACAATTGGAGCAGAATTAGACCATTCGCATATTCAATGATGGCTGATCTATCTTTCCCTCTCAACCCCATTCTCCTGCCTTTGCCCCAAACCTTTGGCATCCTTACCAATCAAGGACCTGTCAATCACCGCTTTAATACCCAAAGACTTGGAATCCACAGCCACCTGTGGCAATGAATCCCACTGATTCACCACCGTCTGGCTAAAGGTCATTATAGATCTTACAGGTGGCAAACCAGAGGTTCTCGTTTTGCAGTGGCTTTGAACATTGCTATGCCCTTAAACTCGGTTCAATCTGCTAGAAGGTTTACCATCTGCATGTCCAACCTGTGAACTCTGACCCTCTAATTCAAAAAGTAGCAACACTCATGGATAAAGCATCGACAAATACTTGAAATTGAGCTTTTCACAACTGTGAGATAAAATTAATTTCGAATTGCCATAATAAAGCACCAGCAAGTACATATTCAGCTGAATCATCTGCTGTGGATCCAGGATTCTAAACGTTATGTATAATGTAATCAACGCTGTTAAACCAGCAGAATCTTTCAACTTTTGTTCAACAGTTAGCAAAAAAAGTTCGCAAAAAATAAAAAGTTTCAAGCAAAATTAAGAAAGTCAAGGTATGTAGTTTAGAAATATGCTCATGGAATTAAAATTGAATAATATTTTTGTAAAATAATGGAGAAATCACACATGCAGCACAGTAGCAATATACAAAATATAAAATGCACTAAGCTAAAAGGATAAAGTTAAATGCAGATTTCAAACCATTAAGCGCAAAGAGGTGGTAAGTAAATAGCATTTGTCCATTAAAAAGTGGGGTAGAATTCTATTGAATAGCTATTCAAAATAAATAATGAATGGATTAAGAGTACCAATTGCCTCCAAATCAAAATAGACTTAAATTGTCAAGAGCTAGTCTGAAGCTTCATGCTTAATTCACATGTGAAAAAGATGGTTATTTGCTAATTTGTAATTTTTAATTAAGCATTGAGCGGAAGGTAATGAGTCGGTACCATGGGAAAATAGGGAAAATCCAACAGATGAGGTTCAATTATCCTTCCTTTTTCCTACATGTTCCTTAATATACATTACATGCAAAATCATAGGTAGACAAAATTGCTGGAGAAACTCAGTGGGCGCGGCAGCATCTATGTAGCGAAGGAAATAGGCAAAGTTTCGGCCTGAGTTTCTCCAGCAATTTTGTCACCTTCGATTCTCCAGCATCTGTAGTTCCTTCTTGAACATGCAAAATCATGACAACTGTTGTCTACAAATGGTAAAATTCTTCCCCTTAAAAACATTTCTAAATGCATGAGGAAAGCAGCTCCCAATAACAATAACCAGGAATAGCCCGTTGTGCTAAATTATATCATGTTATATACTTTTCACACTGAGACCAAGCTTCCACATAGCTCTTAAATGCAAAAAATCTGCTTGGAGCAAAGTGCCCAGGTAAATTTCTGTCAATTTGATACATCATAGTCTGAACTTCAAACCTCAGCACTGCAACTCCGAGGCGCAGTTCCAAGCTGCAGACACTTACTGCAGATGTGATCACTATAGATTCAAATGGTTTCCATTAATTCCCACATACTACAGCTGAAACACATTACTTGTCCTGACATGCGTATTTTGTTTTAGTGTCATTAATTCACTCTATTTAACCATTAATTTATGGCCCTATTTCTAGCTGTGCTGTTCCAGGTTCAAAAACATAGAAATCCACAGTAACATAAAAAAAATGTGATTGACTAACCACACTTAAAGTTCTAAATTATTTTTAATTCAACTTGCATCTCATAAGTTTACATAAACTTGTGACATAAATTATGAGATGCATTCTTTGTTATGTGGTCTCACAGAGGAGAATGATAACATTCGTGATGCATCTTGTAAACTGCAACACTTGCATGTCCCCCAAAATCTAAAAGACCTGGTGAAATTCCAAAAGTCACAAGTGCAACAACAAACACATAGATTCTGGAAGTGAAACATTCTTGAAGGTTTTTCTAGAATAATTAAGTTTCTTTAGTTATGACTTAATTCTTCTTATGAATTGTGGTTTAGAGATCAGCCACAAAGTAATCTGGCTTCCTTGTGTTTTCTGGAGATGACCTACACAAGCAAATATCTTTATATATTATATCCAGGAATGTAAAAAAAAACCCCAGCCCTTTATAATCTGCACCATACCTTCAATCAATCTTCACTTTCTTTGAAGATACAGCAAATTAACACTGATTCTGACCAGCTTGTTATGAGTTGAGGTTCATATTCCATTGGTAAGACAGTTTCCCAAACCAAAAGGTATAACTAGCAATTGTTAAAATGAACAAGAAAGTTAAAAAAGAGACACACTCACTTTTCAATAATCTATTGCGAGAACTTTCCCCCAATCCACTTCTTGGTTCTACCTATTCCAGATTCCAGATCTTCTCTATCTCATTCATTAGACCTCTAATATAAAATATGTACATGATTTATTCCTGACTGATGCCAAAAAGTGTTTAAAAAAATCCTTCCAATGTTGAGCTGAGATGCTTTTTCCCAAATGCCAATTAGCCTGTCAAATATAGGTTGGTAGCTTAAGAGAAAACTCCATCAAAAATAGTATGTACCCGTACTGTATCATATTATTTTCATTGAATGAATATAGAAATTTGTGTAATGGTTTTATTTAGATGTGAAAAAATGCGAAAATATCATGAAATGCAAGTGTTCTTTTTCCTCCAGAATGGCATGATATATTTTGCATCTCTGTTTAATGTTATTTCTAATTGGTGTACATTGCTTGAAGTTTGATTTTAGGAATTTAGTTTCCTCAATATTACATATTTGCCATAATCACGTGATTCACATGTAATTAAATATTGGATTGGTAATGATATCAGGTTTCAGCAACTTATTTGCGTTGAGGTTGAAAATTATTTAATATGGACCGCATATTAATTAGTTGAAATGCACACAATGAAAGTGCAGATTCCAAACTGAAGATTATTGACTACATTTGTTTTTTAATTTACATTAATTTTTGCTATACTGCTTCTCTGACAGAAAACAAATTAAAATAAAGCTTGATAGCCTTCATGCCAATGAATGCTGTTGTGATTGTACTTTCATATTCAGGTAAAACACCATAGGCCAAGCTGCTGGTGTTACAATCACTTTGTTATTGGATTGAGCACATTGCTGATTCCACAAATGTTTAAATTTCAACAAACCTTCCAACAGAATTAGTTACAGATCATCAATTTTCCAATGAAGTGTTTGCGCAGCCATTGCTGCAGTGTAAGTGTACAGACAGGGCAGCATGTTTCAAATAAGTACATTGCACGAGATCTTAAGTATGAGGAACAAATTAAATGCTTTACACATTTTTTTTCTTGAAATAGGAAATGCCAGAGTATCCCTATTCATATCATAAAAAAATCAAAACACACTTGGCCTCTAAATCTGCTTTCTCCCGTGCTGCGTGAGCCATCTGTTCCAACTCAAAATACTTCTTTTTAGACTTCGCCAGATCCTTCACAGTCTCCTGGAATTCAGCCTGAATTTTTGTCAGCTGATCAATGCACTGCAGAAATAAGATAACACTGAAAATTAGCTGCAGCAATGTGAACAGAATTTTCTTTTTTACAGTAACTGATAATTATGACTACTTTAGATATATCCCAAATAATAGATACATAATTATGAAAGAAAGATCATTTTTATATTATACATTACATTGCAGTCTGTAGAGCATATACAGTTAAAAGAGTAGGCAAAAGGCACTCAAAATATTATGCCACCTTTATATATGGAATTCAAATACAAGGTTGAGAGGGATATTAGCCAAATACAGGCAAATGTGACCAAGCTCAGGAAGACATCTTGATTGACGTGATTTGCGTTTAAGGGCTGGTTACCACACAGTATAACTATGACGGCAACTCAGCACATCAAGCCTACACAATAGGAAACAAATCAGTCAATACTGAAGCAATAGATGCTTTGTTAAAATCCCAATGTAACTTTAGTATTCTTATTCACTTAGTTCATAAGTTCTACGAGCAGTAACAGGCCAATCGGCCCATCAAGTCCACTCAAATATTCTCGCATTATTCCTTTAAGATCCATGACAGCAAGATGTATTGTGGCATCTTGGATTCCATGTCCATAGCTCCCTGAAACTGGCAACACAAGTAAATAGAAAGGGAAAGAAGGCGAATGGTGTGCTTCCTTTCATCGATCGAGGCTTTGAGTATAAGAGTAAAGAAGTAATGTTGCAGCTTTATAAAGTTTTGGATAGCCACATTTGGAGTACAGTGAGCAGTTCTGGTCAGCCCCAATACAGAAAGGATGTGAACGGTTTGGAGAAGTTGCAGAATAGATTTAGAAGAATTCTGCCTTAGTTAAAGAGTATTAGCTATAAAGAGACTGGCCCAATTTGGACAGTTATCCCTAAAGCATCGGAGGTCGAGGGGAGATCTGATAGGTAACAATCATCCTGTACCAAATCATCCTGTACCTCAACACTGGTGCTCCACAAGGCTGCGTTCTCAGCACCCTTCTTTACTCCATATGCACCCACGACTGTGCAGCCAAATACAAATTCAACTGAATTTACAAATTTGCAGACGACAACACCATTTTCCCTTCTGGGATAAATAAAGTTCTATTGCATTGTATAGTGGGCCAGATATCAAATATTGATGGAGTACAGGAATGAGAATGAGCCTAGTGTCCAGACAACAACTTTTCCCATAATGTCAGCAAGACAAAGGAGATAGTGATCAATTTCAGGAAGCGATGCGGTATACATACAATGACAGTGAAGTAGAGATGCTTCACAGCTACTTGCCCTGGACCACCCATATCGATGCAATGGCCAAGAAAGCACACCTTAGAATTCACTTCCTTAAAAGGCTTAGGAAGTTCAGCATGTCCCCAACAACTTTCACCTACTTCTACAGATGCGCCTTAGAGGGAGCATTTTATCGGAATACATCACAGCATGGTTTGGGAACAGCTGCATCCAAGACCACAAGAAATTGCAGAGAATTGTGGACATAGCCTAGACCATCACACAAACCAACCTCCTTTCCACTGACGCCATCTATACTTCACGCTGCCTCAACGAGGTCACCCAGCCATTCCCTCTTCTACCTTCTCCCATCAGACACCAGGCACAGAAGTGTAAAAACGCATACATCCAGATTCAGGGACAGTTTCTTCCCAGCTGTTATCAGGCAACTGAATTATCCTATCACCAACTAGAGAGCAGTCGTGAACTACCATCTATCTTATTAGAGACCCTCGGACTCCCTTTAAACAGACTTTATCTTGCACTGAACGTTATTACCTTTATCCTATATCTGTACGCTGGGTGGCTTGATTGTAATCATGTATAGTCTTTCCGCTGACGAGATAGTAAGCAACAAAAAAGCTTTTCACTATACCTCGGTAAACATAACAATAAACCAAACAAAACTAAACTAAATTATGAGAAGTATAAGGTAGACAGAACCTTTTTCCCCCCAGAGGATGTAAATGTCAAAGACCACATGGTATAGCTTAATGGTCAGAGGGGAAAAGGTTAAAGGAGATGTACATGGCAATTTTAAATATCTATACATACAAAGAATGGTGGGTGCCTGGAAACTCTTTAGTCAGAGGGTAGCAAATCTTTGGAACTCATTGCCACAGGGGGCTGTGGAGGCCCATGTGGTGGATATTTTTAAGGTAGTGATAGACAAGTTTTAGATTAGATTAGATTAGATTAGATTAGTTTTATTGTCATTCAGACCTTTCGGTCTGAACAAAATTTTGTTTCCCTGCAGTCATACATATAATTTTAAAAAATGGCAAAAACACACAATCAACACAAATTTAACATCCACCACAGTGAGTTCACCAAACACCTCCTCACTGTGGTGGAAGGCAAAATCTTAAAGTCTCTGTCTCTTCCCTCTTTGTTCTCCCTCTGCGCCGAGGCGACGGTTCAAACTCCGCGGGTGGTTGCTGCCTCCGCCACAACTCCAGGGCCGAGTCGGGTCTCCGCCGCTGCTGCTGCTGCCGCCGCTACAGCTTCGGTGCCGAGCCGGGTCTCCGCTGCTGCTGCTGCCGCCGCCACAGCTTCGGTGCCGAGCCGGGTCTCCGCTGCTGCTGCTGCCGCCGCCACAGCTCCAGGGCCGAGCCGGGTCTCCGCTGCTGCTGCTGCTGCCGCCGCTACAGCTTCGGGGCCGAGTCAGGTCTCCGCTGCTGCTGCTGCTGCCGCCGCCACAGCTCCGGGGCCGAGCCGGGTCTCCGCTGCTGCTGCTGCCGCCGCTACAGCTTCGATGCCGAGTCGGGTCTCCGCTGCTGCTGCTGTTGCTGCTACAGCTCCGATGCCGCCAGCTCCGCCATTAGGCCTCGGCGCAGACGGAGACGGGGAATACGACCGAAGAAAAAGTCGCATCCCCCAAAGGAAGAGACCAAAGCATGTTTCTCCCACCCCACCCACACACATACACAACTTAATAAAACAAAATTAACTAAAACATGACAAGGAACAAAACGAAAGAAAAAAAACAGACGGACTGCAGGTGGGCCGCAGCTGTTAAGCCAGCGCCGCCATCTTGAATGTTCTTGATTAGAACGGGTGTCAAGGGTAATGGGAAGAAGGCAGGAAAATGGGATTAGGTGGCAGAGGTCAGCCATGATTGAATGGCGGAGTAGACTCGATGGGCTGAATAGCCTAAATCTACTATAACGTGAACTTGTAAACCCATACCTCCCTGGGGTGGTGTTGGAAACAGATATGATAGCGTTGTTTCAGGATTTTTTCACGACAAACTGATATACAAGGAATGGAGGGATATGGATCACGTAAAGACAGACAGAGGAAATTTGCCATTATGCACAAAGAGCCTGTGCATACTGTTGTATGTATTCCATGCATTCCTTCATTCAATATGGTACTCAGACAAAAGACAATATAATAGAAAAGGAAAATAGTGAAGAGTGACTATTATTTCATATTCAATTCCACCCAAAATGCCAGCCTGGTTAATCTGCAAACCAGAGGGCAGCGTGTATGCTGTTTTTCCTGTTTAACATGCAAAAACAATCAATCAGATTAAAACTCTTCTGCAGCTATTTGTTTGCATAGTTGTAGATAATTAACAATGACCTGTTTAAGGTAGGTTCAAAAACATCCCCATACTCAGTGATAGCAGGATCCACCATGTGAGATGAATGAGACATTCACAACCATGTTCATCTAGAAGTGCAGAAAAGGATGATTCATCTGTTACCTCGGGAAATCCCCTCCTATACAAAAGGTAGTATTAAGACTATTATTCACTCCATGTGAAGACGTATTCCAGGACTAGCCATGCTAGTACCCAAGCTGTTTGTGTACAATTACAAAAAATGACATCCACCTGACAGTACAGAAACAAATAAAAACAGGAAATACTAGAACCACAGCAGATCAGGCAGCGTTTTTGGAAAGTGAACCATTTAATGTACCGGGTTAAGGCCCAGACCTGGAATATTAACTGTTTCATTTTTCACACGTGCTGCTGAGCGTGTCCATTTTATGTTTTTATTTTGGATTTCCAAGATATGCAGTTGTTTTACTTTCCAATGTGGAAAATTGTTTTATGACCCGAGCACACAAAAGCCAAATCCAAACCAGCTAATTACCATCCAATTTACCATCAACTTTCTGCCAAGTGATGGAAAATGTTGTCAACCGCCTATCAAGTATTCTTAAAAATTACAAGACATTGATGTGGGCCAAACTTGCAGCAGTGTGTTCAGTTTTGGTCGCACTCTTGCTGGAAAGCACGCAGGGAAGAGTTCATTGATCCACAATTCTAAACGTGTCTCGACCTGAAACGTCACCTATTCATTCTATCCAGAGATGCTGCCTGTCCCGCTGAGTTACTCCAGCATTTTGGGTCCATCTTCGGTGTTAACCAGCATCTGCAGTTCCTTCCCACACCACTATATTGTGGTTGTGCTGGGAGGCATTTACAAAATGCATGCAATTATTCAACAATATCACCTCCCATATCAGTGCCATCTACTCTGCAGGACAAGGACAAGGACAAAATCTCAGGAACATCACCACTTGTAGGTTCTTCTCCAGGTCGCACACACTCTGACCTTTAAAAGCTGTATCAAGAAGTTTGATTATTTTATGACTGCTGTTACTTCCCCCCAAAAAATGATAAATTTAGTGTAAAATGAGGAATAAACATAAATGACAACAGGGGCCAGCACTTGGATCAGCATCTGCCTGTCTCCACACTGTGTGCCAGCGAGTGTGCACCAAGTTCAGTTCTAAACTGCTGTACCATTTGTCCCACAGGCACCTAACACCCTACCCTTGCAGAAAGCCTCTGTTCAACGCCTTGGTTTTTCACTCCTCATCAACTAGGCAGTGATAAATCACCATTTCATTGCTGCAGGAGTGCCAGCAGAAGAGCACTATAACAGATCAGCATGAATGGTACGCCGAGCTGCATACCGGTCGGTCCAAATGAATTCTCATTTGAACCTTCCTGAATCTAGTGCAATTGGGATTAATAGATACAAAGAAAGGTTGCAGTTGTTAACATAATTTAATCATAACGTTTATTTTGTTTATCAGATGAATAACAAATGTTAGATTTTACTTGACAATGTCCAATTCCTTTTGCACTGCATCCCATGACAGAAAAATACATCACTAAGCAAAACAAAAAACAACAAATATAATCAACAAAATACTCAATTGAATTTGGAAAGAAAATTTTAAAGCTAACATAAAAAGACAGAAATATCGGCCAGCGCCTTCTATTTGCATCGGCACAAAAGTTGAAACCTTCACGTGCAAGTCGTGAAGTTCCAAAGCGGACTATTGCTGTGGAACAACTGCGGGCTGT
Organism: Amblyraja radiata; assembly: GCF_010909765.2. Taxonomy (NCBI): domain Eukaryota; kingdom Metazoa; phylum Chordata; class Chondrichthyes; order Rajiformes; family Rajidae; genus Amblyraja; species Amblyraja radiata. Next base: position 89,707,186 of record NC_045961.1, on the reverse strand, counting down.
CGTTATACTCCAGATGGAATTCAGTGAGGAACCACAAATCTCCAGCAATTTTCCAGCAAATTAGGTTGGGAAATCTACCACTGAACTTGTATTATTTGGCACAAACCTAGTAGGCCCATTGATTATAATGGGAAAAATTGGCTGGAGAGAAGAGAACAGGGACAATTTTTGAACAAATAGTTGATTTAAATGTATTTGTTTTGTGTTGAAGATGATTTAGTTTCGATAATGCCAGAGTTATAAACATTCTGTCTTATCCTTGACTCATTAAGATTAGAGGAAGGAATCAACTAAACTATTCTTTAAGCAGTTCAGGGGACTTAGCTTTTTGGTTTCAATCATTGAGACCCTACACTACACTGGGCTGTGCTCATCAGCTAAAAGCAGACTCCACAGCGGAAATATGCGCCTTGGAACTGCTCTGGAATCGTTTTGGTTTCAAGGGCGACTAACCAATTCAAAATTCAGTGAAAGATCTGGGGCAATATCACAAAATTCTTGCATTTCATAATTCACAGATGTTTTAAAAGAAGCTAAACTGCCGGCACTGAAAATCTGAATAAAACAAACAAAATTTTTTTTTGGAAATACTCAGGAGAGAGGAGCAGAGTGAATGTTTTATTAGAGCTCAGAAAGGTTAGAATTCAAGTTTCAGAGAAGAGGAGGCTGTAGAAAACAAAGGGAATGTCTGTGATAGGGTGGTGTCCAAGAGGAACAGATTGTTACAAGTGGTTGTGGTGTCCACTGAAAGGTGGTGGTGAAAGTGTGTTGTCTGGAGGCAATACAAATAGAAGAAAATGCACAAGGACAGGGGACAAAATGTAAACAAAGCTGGAATGGTAAAATACAGAACTGTGTAGGTAGTGCAAATCTTAAAAGATATACCCAGCCAATCAGGTAGAAAGCGAAACCTGTTAATGTCACAGGTCGCTGACCTTTCCACACAGCAAGAAAAGCTGGTTATCCCAAATGATTTGATTCAGCATTGATAGCAAGTCATTTGTATTCTTTCCATGTCAGTGTTCTGTAGTAGATGTGCACAAAGCCATCTCGTCTACACCGTAGAAACTCACCACAGGTTGAAAAATGCTTTGCAGAACATCTTGCTTAGTCTTAAAATGCGTCCCTCAACTTAATTCAACCCTCCCCTCTATTCCCAGACTTCTGCGGCAAGATTGTTCTGGTGAACGAACAGCATCTTAACATCCAATTAGACACATTATAACCTTCAGTGCTCGACATTCAATGCAACAGTTTCTCAGTTACATTTCTAATTTATTTCAGAGATGGACAGCAATGGTGCTGTATAAATAGACCATAAAACTGGTCAATGCTTAATGGTTTTAGTATTATTGCTTCAAAGTATTTACATTTTATGAAAACTTTCCATAGACCACCAAAAATGTAGATAGCTTTTAATTTCTTAGTTCAGTTACAAATCAAGTTAACAGCAGCTGAACAGATGGCAAGTTGCTGGCTTACATTATTTTTAAAAATACATCCCTTAATAATTAAATGTTTTTTGTTCTGTTCTCATGGTCTCCAATCAAGACAGTATTCTACAACTCCACCGTGTACTTCTTGTTTCAAAAACCTAGACTGAAACCTCCTAAATAGTTTATTTAATAAAACAAATACATGTCAGTCAGCAAAGAGCACTAGGCACCATAAAAAGGGGTGGGACGGATACATAGAAAATAGGTGCAGGAGTAGGCCATTCGGCCCTTTGGGCCAGCACCGCCTTTCAATATAATCATGGCTGATCATCCAAAAACAGTACCCAGTTCCTGCTTTCTCCCCATATCCCTTGATTCCATTAGCCCTCAGAGCTAAATCTAACTCTCTCTTGAAAACATTCAGTGAATTGGCCTTCACTGCCTTCTGTGGCAGAGAATTCCGCAGATTCACAACTTTCTAGGTGAAAAAGTTTTTTACTCATCTCATTCCTAAATGACCTACCCCTTATTCTTAAATGTGACCCCTGGTTCTGGACTCCCCCAACATCGGGAACATTTTTCCTGCATCTAGCCTGTTCAATCCCTCAATAATTTTAAATCCTGGGATTATCACACATTGTAATGTGCAAACTCCCACACAAGGCCATTCCGTTCACTCTTATTCTCCCATCTCTCTCTCGCCCTCTGTATTTTCCCTCCCCCTCCCCCTGCCCCCCCCCCCTAGTTTGAAAGCTCTTAAATACAAGTTAGGCTGAAGAAGTTAACTTAAGGTTACGCTTTAGTGGGAGGGGGTTTAGTTTAGAGATACAGCGCGGAAACAGGCCTTTCGGCCCACTGGGTCCGTGCCGACCAGCGATCCCTGCACATTAACACAATCCCACACCCACTAGGGACAATTTTTACATTTACCAAGCCTATTAATCTACAAACCTGTAGGTCTTTGGAGTGTGGGAGGAAACCAAAGATCTCGGAGAAAAACCATGCAGGTCACGGGGAGAACGTACAAACTCCGTACAGACAGCACCTGTAGTCGGGATCGAACCCGGGTCTCCGGCGCTGCATGGCAGCAACTCTACCGCTCCGCCACCGTGACCGCCCTAGGGTGGTCCTGTGGTTTTGCCACACACAGGAAAGCATGATATGATTACCTACTGTAACAGTGTTTGTACAATGCAAACTATTACTAAGATTAAATTGTCATTGCAAGCAAAAACAAAATACTGTTGTTGCTGGAAATCTGGAAGTAAAGCTGAAAATGGTGGGAATACTCAAGTGGTCAGGTATTTGTGGAAGGATATAGTGTTCAAAAGCAAAGTAATGCAGATTCTAATGAAAAGTCATCAAACTAATACATTAACTGTTTCTCTCTCCCCAGACTTCTGCAGCAAGATTGTTCTGGTGAAGCTCTGCGTAGCTGAACGAACAGCATCTTCACATCCGATTAGACACATTATAACATTCAGGGCTCGAAATTCGTGGTCTATTACTGTCACATATACTGGAAAGCATTATTCATGTGCTATCCAGTCAAATATTATGTGACTTCAATCATATCATATACAAGTACAACAGGTAAAGACAAATACTGGAGTGCCGAATATACTGTTGCAGCATTATAACACTACAATTACAGAGAAAAAGTCCAAGGTCCACAATGAAGTGGGTTTAAAGATCACGACTACGCCCAGGCTTATGGAAGGGCTGTTCAGTAGTCTGACAGCAGTGGGGACCTGATATCTGACTAGTTGAGCATTTTCTTCACTCTCAACATTAACAAAAGAGCTGTATTTCCTTAACATTACACATCCATGTGTATTGGAAGAACCCACAATACTTGTATTAAAAATACTCCGTTCTCAGTTTAGTTTGTACTGAGGTACAGTGTGTGTTCTAACCAGTCAGTGGAAAGACCTATTGCTCTGAAACTGGAAAATCTGTGATCTGACAAGCTTACAACACAGGCAAATCTCTCCTCACGAAAGTAATCCATGGCAAATGGGCAGGCTCTGCCTCTGATCCAGCACAGTAAGGTGGGGGAATAAAGAGAGACAACAACCCCCCCCCCCCCCCTTTGCAATAAGGGAGGAAATCGTGTAACAGTGTAATTACAGAACTTTATTAAAAATGTTTCATGTAAGGTGTTAGGCGCTTCCCCCCCCCTGGTGAATGCTATGTACTTACTTCTCTGTTTCTATCCCAAGTACAGGCCTCGTGGCTGTGAGTCTGGAATCGAGGGGTTAAAGGCTCCTGTACCCGATTGGCCCAGCTGCGTCAGGTGACGGGTGACTCATCTGAAGTATAAATACGAGAGCTTCCCAGGATTCTCTTCTCTTCGTCGTAGACTCTGACTGATGAGCAGACTGTTGGTGGGGGCTGAGGAAGCCTGACCATATGGCATAGAACTTTGTGTATTTTCACCATTCCTTGTTAACAGATATTGAGTTGGGACGGATAAGGGCTGACCTTAGAGTTTTCGTGTATTTTGGTTTCAGGGTTGTATCTCTTTGGGCAGGTTTTGGGATCTCCGGTTCGACGGCCCATGGTGTGGCTGGCTGGAGCATTGTTAAATTGTTTGTCGGTTTATCCATATCCCTGACTGGGTTGTTTAAATCAGGTTTGAGTTTTGTGTTCCAATTAATAATTAAAACTGTTTTTTGAACCTGAACCTGGTTTTTGACTTGTGTTACGTGGCTCTGAAGTACTTGCATTCGGGAGTCGTAACAAAATGGGGGCTCGTCCTAAGTTTTGAGGACCCTAGACGTTTTTAGGGGGTTTATTTTTGGTAGGCTTCTGGACTGAGGAAGTCTGTGTGTTGAGAGGGAATTTTTTCTTCCCTGTTTGTGGTAGCATTAAGGCCCAAGTTTTAGCTGGTGATTTGGGGCTACATTAGAAATGGAATTTAAGGTGAAAGAATTTGTTGAGGCTCCTAGTCGGGAGTTGTTTGATAGATGTACGAAGGAGCATTTGATTTTGCTGGCTGAGAACTATGCCGTGACTATTGACAAGCATTCAAAGAAACACTCCATTAAATCGGAGTTGTGGGCTGCGTTGGTGGAGGCTGGGGTTTTGCCTGGTGGTGCAGACAGTCCCCCACCTTCTGTTCAGCCAGTTCAGAACATGGAGGCCGTCATTAAACTGAAGGAGATGGAGCTTGAGTCACAGAGAATTGCCTCTTTGTTAAAAGAGAAAGAGCTCATGCATGTTCTTGAAATGAAACGGCTTGAGCTTGAGGAGGAAACCAAAAGGGCTGAATTTCAGCTGCGGGAAAAAGAAATAGATAATTCCCGGGTTTCTTCTAGGGAACGGGAGTTTGATATGAGCAAGAACATCCGCCTGGTTCCCCCGTTTCGTGAGAGGGATGTGGACAAGTATTTCACAGTGTTTGAACGGGTGGCTTTGTCCTTGAAGTGGCCTAGGGACGTGTGGACCTTGCTATTGCAGTGTGTCCTTGTGGGTAAAGCACGGGAGGTGTACTCGTCTTTATCTGTTGAAAGCAGTCTGGACTATGAGTGTGTGAAGTCTACAGTATTAAGGGCTTTTGAATTAGTTCCAGAGGCGTACCGGCAGAAGTTCCGGCGCTTTAGGAAGTTTGATAGACAGACTTATGTGGAGTTTGCTAGGGAGAAGGAGGCACTTTTTGACAGGTGGTGCGCTTCTCGAGGAGTGAAGGATTTTGAGCTACTGCGGGCTTTGATGATTATGGAAGACTTTAAGAACTGTCTCCCTGAGAGGGTTACTACTTACCTTAATGAGCAGAAGGTGAATGAGGTGTCTAAGGCTGCGGTGTTGGCAGATGAGTATGTATTGACTCATAAATCTGATTTTGTTGGGCGATCCTATAGTTTTGATGCACGGCCGGTTGATCGTGGTGGTGTCGCCGGTGGCAGTGTCAAAGCTGTTTCTGTGCCTGCAAGTGGCAGCACGTTGATACAGGGGGAGGTCCGAGCTGATAAGGTTGACGGAAATGTAAGGACTAATGAAGGTCCTGTGTGCTACTATTGTAGAAGGAGAGGGCACATGTTAAAGTCGTGTCCCGTTCTGAAGCAGAAAAATGCAAAGCCTGTGGCTTTGGTGGGTGCACAGAAGGCACCTGTCGTACCTGAGGTGCCTGAGTCTGATGAGTGTAGGAATTATTCTGCGTTCATCATGAATGGTTTTGTTTCTCTAGAGGATGGGGGTGATAGAGTTCCAGTATCCATCTTGCGTGATACTGGTGCTACTCAGTCCTTTATATTGGATGGTGTACTGCCGTTTTCTGGGGAATCATCGGTTGGGTCAAGTGTCCCAGTGGTAGGATTCGGGATGGATGACATGGTAGTGCCTTTGCATACCGTGCGTCTCGAGTCCGAGTTGGTTTCAGGCCGGGTAACTGTTGGGTTACGGCCGTGTTTTCCCGTTGGGGGAGTTTCTGTGATTTTGGGGAATGACTTGGCAGGAGGTAGAGTTTTAGTCACTCCTGAGGTGACGGCTGTTCCGATGGTGCAGAGTCCTGATAGATTGGCTATGCAGCATCCAAAGGTCTTCGCAGCTTGTGCTGTCACGAGGGCTATGGCTAAGAGCCAGGCAAAGTTTGAGGATGTGGTGGACCTGAGTGAGAGCATTTTTGGGGATCAGGATGATAGATCCTGTGTTGGGAAGGGTGTTTCTCCATCTCAAGATGGGATAGTGTCTGGAAATGTGCCGGTGTCACTGTCACGTGACCGGCTGGTTGAGGAGCAAAAGAGTGATCCAGGTTTATCTGATCTGTGCGACTGCGCGGTGCCTGAGGGGGATATGGATTCCACAACAAAGGGGTATTTTCTAAGGGATGGCTTACTGATGCGAAAGTGGTCTCCCTTGGATATATCTGGGCATGATGATTGGAGCGTGGTTGATCAGATTGTGATGCCTCGTCGGTATAGGGACGAGATACTCTGTTTGGCTCATGATGGTCCTCTGGGTGGACATTTGAGGGTCCTGAAGGAAAAATGGTTGCAGGAGGATACAAAACGTAGTGTTTTAGACCACTTTGTACTTTTCGCTCTAGACTGAGGAGGGCATGCGAACTGGCAATGGGTAATCTTGCCTCTGCTCAGTCTAGGATGAAGGACTGGTTCGACAGGAAGGCTTCTAGTAGGAATTTTTCTCTAGGTGACAAGGTCCTGGTGTTGTTGCCTATTCCTGGTTCCAGTCTGCAGGCTCGGTATAGCGGTCCCTATCAGGTGGTTAAGAAGGTTGGTGAGAGGGATTACGTTATTGGTACCCCTGATCGGAGGCGTAAGACTCAGCTCTGTCATGTTAACATGATGAAATAGGTACCATGAGCAGGAGCCTGTGGAGGTTGATGGGTCGGAGCTATGTCCTCCTAAGCCTGTTTTAGCTGCAGTGGTGCTGCCCCCTGACACGGGTGGTGATGTGGGGGAGGCACGGTTGTCTGTGGCAGTAACGCAGGGAAAGCTGAGTAACTCTGAGGCTTTGGAGACGCTTCCCTTGCGGTTGTCTCATTTGACTGGCATATCCGGGGCAAGGATGATGTATTGGCTGATGCATTGTCGCGCCAGTGATGTCTGTGTTACTGAATAGTTGCTGAAATTTGGTGGTGTTTTTTTAGTTCATTTTCAGAAACTTATTCAGTATCTTTGGGTGGGGGTGTTAGGCGCTTCCCCCCCCCTGGTGAATGCTATGTACTTACTTCTCTGTTTCTATCCCAAGTACAGGCCTCGTGGCTGTGAGTCTGGAATCGAGGGGTTAAAGGCTCCTGTACCCGATTGGCCCAGCTGCGTCAGGTGACGGGTGACTCATCTGAAGTATAAATACGAGAGCTTCCCAGGATTCTCTTCTCTTCGTCGTAGACTCTGACTGATGAGCAGACTGTTGGTGGGGGCTGAGGAAGCCTGACCACATGGCATAGAACTTTGTGTATTTTCACCATTCCTTGTTAACAGATATTGAGTTGGGACGGATAAGGGCTGACCTTAGAGTTTTCGTGTATTTTGGTTTCAGGGTTGTATCTCTTTGGGCAGGTTTTGGGATCTCCGGTTCGACGGCCCATGGTGTGGCTGGCTGGAGCATTGTTAAATTGTTTGTCGGTTTATCCATATCCCTGACTGGGTTGTTTAAATCAGGTTTGAGTTTTGTGTTCCAATGAATAATTAAAACTGTTTTTTGAACCTGAACCTGGTTTTTGACTTGTGTTACGTGGCTCTGAAGTACTTGCATTCGGGAGTCGTAACATAAGGTAATAAGAATGTAGAACATAGAAAAGCACAGGAACAGGCCCTTCTGCCTACAATGTCTTGCCAAACATGATGCCAAGATAAATAATCTCATCTGTCTACAAATGATCCATATCCCTCCATTCCCTGCATATCTAGTTCAAGTTCACATTTATCTAAAAGCCTTGAAAACGCCCCTATCGTTTCTACCTCCACCATCACCTCTGGCAACGCTTTCCCGTCACCCACACCCTCTGGAAAAAAATGTCCCGCACACCTCCTTTAACGATTGCTCCTTTCACCTTAAAGCTGTGTTCTTAGACTTTGGTATTTCCACCCTGGGTGAAAGGTTTCCCCATCTATTCCTTTCATAATTTTATATACATTTATCAGGTCTTTCCCCATCTCCAGCATTCCAGAGAAAATAATCCAAGTCTGTTCAACCTCTCCTTATAGCCAACACCCTCTAATCCAAGCATCATTCTGGTAAACTTTTGCACTCTTTCCAAAGCCACCACATGCTTCCTGTAATGCGGCAATCAGAATTGCATGCAATACTCCAAATGAGGACAAACCAAAGTCCTATAAAGCTGCACCATGATTTCTTGACCAATGAAGGCAAGTATAACATACAATTTCTTAACCAATCTAATTGTACTGCTTGTACCGGGAGATCAGGTAGGTTAAGAAGGACTGATCGGAGGGGTTCAGCGAAACGGTCGCTGTGCCTGCGCTTGGTCACGCGGATGTAGAGAAGTTGATAAGAGGAACAGTGGATGAGGTTGGAGCAGGTGCAAGTGAACCTCTGCCTCACCTGGAAAGACTGCTTAAGTCAGCGATCGTTTTGATGGACACCTCCGCTCAGTCCGAACTCCTGGTGGCTCAACTTTAACTCCCCCTCCCAATCCCACACTGACCTTTCTGGCCTGGGGCTACTGTGTGGGGGCCTGTAGATAATTCCCATGAGGGTCTTTTGCCCTCAGTTCTATCCACAATGACTCTACATCTTCTGATTCTATGTCACCCCTCGCAAGGGACTGAATTTCATTCCTTACCAACGGAGCTACCCCACCCCCTCTGCCCACCCGTCTGTCTTTTCGATAGGACATATAACCCTGAATGTTCAGTTCCCAGCTCCGATCCTCTTGCAGTCATGTCTCTGTAATTCCCACATCATACCTACCAAACTCTAACTGACCCGCAAGCTCATCCATGAGTTTTCTTATAGTTTGCACATTCATAAGACTTTTAATACGGTATTCACCTCCCCTCTCACACCTATTTCACCTGACACCCTCTTATCCTTTCTTGAGCTTTCTGTCACATTAATCCGGGTGTCTTTCATAACTTTTCCAGTACTCTCTTTCCCTTTAACTCCATCCTTATACTTTCAATTTGTCGACCCCTCCACCCCGCTATTTAGTTTAACCCCACCCGTGTAGCACTAGCAGCATGGACTCGGTGGGCTGGAGTGCCTGTTTCCATGCTGCATCTTTAAACTAAATGATTTGCAATTGTCAAATTTCTGTCCACCGAGGATGGTAAGCATTGCTGAGGGCTAAAATGTCACCCAAGTTTCAGGAGGTTGGAATTCCACAGTTGAGGATATCACAATACAGTAGTGGATTGCACGACAATATAATTATTCTTTGTTTATAATGACACCACAAAAAAACTTTAAAAAATTGTAGATGATGCAATGTTAAAAGATGGAAGGAAAAATTCAACTTTGAAGAACTAGACCAGCAAACAGATAAGAATGTGTGATCACTCAAACCACGACAACATTGCCTTAAAAATGCACTAAAAATAGTGACAGAACATGCTGTCAGAATGCCACATTCGTCCAATAGTTTTGACTCTCCAGAAAGTAACTGCATAAACCTGTACACCAAAATTTGTCAACAATAAGGTTCATTGAAGTAATGAGAAACTGCACTTGAAACTGAATATTTCGCTACATTCAAACTGCTAAACTTCCATCTTGCACAATGCTATCATGAAGATAAGACAGTTACTCAATGGCAGCATTTGCAAGTCAAAAAGTCAGTTGTTTTTCAATTGTTTCCTTTTTCCGTCTGCACTTGGTATAAATAAGTGAAACAAACTTAAATTTACACGACAGAAAAATGGAATTTCAAAGATTGTAAGCCTGCATAGATCTCAATGGCATTAGTCACAAAAAAAGTTATAATTATATTAATTTGCAAATACCTTTTTCAGCTGCTGTTCTTTAATACTTTTTACAATTTTAGCAGGTTCCAAGATATGATTCCTATAGTTTTCAGATGCTATGATTCGAGACTGGGCCAAATGTAAGGTTCCTTCTAGATACGACTTCCATACGGCAAGAATGCTACTGCAATTTAAAAAAAAAAACAAATACTTAGAATGTTGTAGTACATGTACGTTTTATTCTCCTCCACTTTGTGGTGAGAAATTAAGTTTTTTTCTACTGTTTACATTTAATGATACTTTTGTCAGGAATGGATTTACTACATCCAATATGGCACAAATGAAATTAGCTATATTTGTCATTAAATATAAAATGTATGAAAGGATGACAGGAAAATCAGGAGAACCACTCCAGTACGCAATACATTCAATATAACAGACCATAGGTAGGTGGGGAAGGGGGGGAGAAATGGTGTCCATTATTGTCAATTGACTGTTACAGCAGAGTTAAGGTATTATCATTGATTGGAATGAAACCATGGTTAATACACAAAAGAGACACAAAGTGCTGGAGTAACTCAGCGAGTCAGGCAGCATCACTGGAGTACATGGAGAGGTGACGTCAGGACCCTTCTTCAGAATGATTCAGTCCACTGAGTTACTCCAGCACTTTTGTAGTTTCACCTTAAAACTAGGCGCCCTTGCCATACGTCTGCACCAGCGAGCCCTTCTTCATAGTTTCAAGTGGCTGTTGTTGCAGCTCACGTTGCAGCCTCTGGGGACAGTGATTTCTTCAGGCCGCTGCCAACGACAACACGTGCTCAGTCACTGTGGGGCTCCCTCCCCTATCTCCTGCTGCCGCTTCCAACGTGGAGTATGACTTCGGGAGAGGGGGAGGCAGATGAACAAGGCCAAGTAGACAGAGCAACAGGAGGAGGAGGCAGCATTGGAGGTGTAGGGGATAGACTGTGAGGACAGCGCGACGGGAGGAGGCAGCGGTGGCAATAGACCGAGAAGCAGACAAAGCCACCGCTGACAACATGGAGATAGGGGAGGGATCCCCATAGTAACCAAACTCATCCTGTCAGTGGCAGAGGCCTGAAGCAAGCGCTGTCCCCAGGGGCCACATCAACAGCCATGTTACCTGACCGTGCGGTGGGCAAAGAAGGGCTCGCTGGTGCGCCTTACAAGTTGGGGGTGGGGTTGGAAGCCAGGATTATGGTGCCAGCTGGGGTGGCATTGGTAGCTCCCTCTGCTACATCCAAAATCCGTTATAAAGGGGTCCCTTAAAACGAAGGTTTACATTTCATTTTAATTAGTCTTACTTCACTGTATCTCTGAAGCAAACATCTGTAAACTTCTGATCTGAATTCTTAAAAGTGTCAGTCATCAGATTAAAATTTGAATGGAAGAGTGAATTCATTGTCTATGAAAACGCCCACGTATAGAAAAGGGTCAGCCAATGGCAATGGTATATTTGGATTTACAATCGGCCATTGATAAGAGAGTTATACATAAAATCTTAATAGATGGAATTGTGCAAATAATTGCTTGCCTAATCTGTGATTAGCATTGATATAGAGGAGGCCACATAGAGAGCGCCAAAGGCAATGGATGAGGGTGGAGATGCAAGTGACTCTGTGTCTCATCTGGAAGTGCGGTTCAGGTCCTCATCCAGTAAGTTCCTGCACCTCCTCCCTCAGCCGCTTCAAAGGTCTTAACAGCACATCCTAGTGACACCTCCGTGCACCCTCTACAATCTCATCTATCGCATTCAATGATCCCTATTTTATTTTTCCTACAATTAATGTCCCTTTTTGACAATTCAATATATACACATATACACACACATATATATATACATATACACACACATATATATAGACACACACACACACACACACACATATATATATATAATATATAAATATATTATATATGTATATATATATATATAATAATACATATATATGTATATATATATATATCTATATATATATATATATATATATATATATATATCTATATATATCTATATATCTATATATATCTATATATATATATATATATATATCTATATATATATATATCTATATATATATATCTATATCTATACATATATATATATACACAAATAATATATACATTATATAATGAAACTGATGAGTTATGCGAGCGAAGCACATCTACATAAATGAATGATAGCTGAATGCATGAATGCAGCATTTGACAGCACAGGGTTAACCACATACCTAATGGTATGGCGCTATCACCGTCACCTTCAAGATTTCCATGCTGAATAATTTAACATGGAAATCTGGAGTTGTTATTAGTAATTTGGCGTACCTTTATGGACTGCATGTTTGCAATCTAATCAGTTCTTTGTAGAATAAAAGCTAATATTATGGGATGGAACTGTGCTACATATTTTGAGTTACTTGAAAAGAGAAGGGGGGAGGGGCCTAAAAAGACACATGATTACATTATGATCTAACAAATGGGTACCCTACTGCCAAAGTCTATTGCACACAGATCACATAGGGAAGCACATAATCGTCAAAAATATGACAGGGGAAGAGGAGGGTAGAGTTGTGAGGTGATGAGGAGAGAAAATCTTCAGCAAGGATTAAGAACAGATACACTGTCGATTGGTAGTTCCAAGTGGCAGATTCCAACGTCTCAGATGCAGTCAGACAGTCCCCCCTCCCTTCTCATTAGTCAAGCTATAGCATTTACGGATTACATTTTCCAAGGATATGCAAGAGGAGAAAAATAAATAGTTTCCACTGAATAGAAAGATGGCAACCCAAGGAACAAGGTTACAGCAACAAACAAGGAGAATAAACGTCAGACAGCTTTCTACTCACATTGGAACACTCTGGCAAAAGTTGAAAGTGAATAATCTTATGTACTTGAGAAACTGCAGGTGCTAGAGTCCTGAGCAAAGAACTCAGCTGGTCAGGCAGCATCTATGGAGGGAAATGTTGTTTTTTTTGCAGCAGTTGGAAATAAAAGTGTCAAGAGAGGTTAGGCCTGCATAGGGTGTCAAAGAGGAAGAGGGGTGCTGGAGACAAGAGAAGGACTATTTGTCAAAAAAATAGGTACAGGAGGCGATGGAAATTTAATTTTGCCCAGATAGCCAATCCTACAGGGCCTGTCCCACTTGGCCGTCATTTGCACGTCACGCAGATGGCGCGCAAAGATTTTGTATATCACAAAATCCTGCAACGCCTCGCATCACTGCCTATGTCATCACGCACCATGCTTGCGTAATGCGCACCATGCGTGCATCGCGTGCTTGTCACGACACACGTGCCGTGTGTCATGACGCGCAAATGATGTTGCTTAAATTACGCGCAAATCACGGCCAAGTGGGACAGGCCCTTACAGGAAGATTAACTAATTCTCCAATTTCAGGTTGATGCCCAACCTCCCCTCATCTAACCAGCTTGCCTCTCTTCCTTTCTTTTCACTCCCCCTCCATTCTCTACCCCCAATTTAGTTATTTTCCTCCATCCACTCATCACCACTCTGGGTTTCCCCCACCCTTCATCGTTCTCTTCTACTCATTCTCATATTCTACATTTTTCTCCCCACCTTCCATTCTTATCAGTTTGCACCATTTGTCAACTCCACTTATCATCTTCAGCCTTGGTGACTATCTCCACCTTTCTCTCCCCATGTGCCTCATCTGCCATTCAACCCCACCACCTGGAGCTATCTATCACAAGCCAATTGTTGCCCCTTCAAATCTTTCTACCAGCTATCTCCCTTCTACTCCATTAGTCTGACGAAACGTCCCAACCCAGAACATCACCTGTCCATTTCCCTCCACAGATGCCTCCTGACCCACTGGGTTCCTCCAGCAGTTTGCTTTATGCTCAATAGGTGGGACTGACATTTGTTGCTTGCTTCCATGCAAATGACTGAGAAGCATCAGATCCAGTCGGAACGACCATCTACAGCACAATTCACCTGGATTCACCCTCCACTTGCAAGCTCTTGCCCCACCCCTTCCCCTCAAATGTTTCTACCTGCTATCACCCCTCTATTCCAGTCTTGAAGAAGGATCATGACCTGACGTGATTAGTCCATTTCCTTCCACGGATGTTACTTGACCCATTGAATCCCTCCAGTGGCTGCTTTTGTTTGCTCTGTATTGTATGTCATGTGGGCAGTCAGTTAGAAGACTTGATCCATAATAAGAAAAATACAAACATGCACCTGATGGACTACAACCAAATCCTTGATCGATAATTCTGTGATATATAACAACTGACAAAGGTATTACACCAGCACACATCGTTGACTAATGTTTTTGAGAGGCAACTGAACAAGGTCCAAGAAAGATTAAATACCAAAACAGCATGTTTCTTCTCCAGGGAAAATCACAGCAGGAATAAGATTGCAAGATTGAAGGAACCAAAAATTTAAAAAATGTAATGGAAACAATTTTTGAAAAGATAATGCTGTGTTTGCAATCATTTTAGGAATTACTTACATAACCAGTTAAGAATTATGCTCACCCTGAAGTCATACCAAGTCATATAAAATTGAACAATTATTACATAATACAAACTTTTTTAAATGAAATGAAATATATTAAGAGTGGGTGTGCCAAAAATAAATGCAAACACTCCAGCAATAAACTGCTTTTAAGATGATCTTTAAGATGCAGGGAATTATCTGTACAGTTCAGATAGTTTTTGACCAAACCAGTTGATCATCTTGCGATAAATGCTGCAAATAAAGAATATTGTCATCACAAAGTACTTATTATACTTTAAATGTTATACTTCTGACCGACATCTACTACAAATCCACTGACTCCCATGGCTATCTGGACTACACTCCTTCCCACCCTGCTTTCTGTAAGGACTCTATCCCCTACTCCCAATTCCTCCGTCTACGCTGCATCTGCATCCAGGATGAGGTGTTCCAAAACAGGGCATCGGAGATGTCCTCATTCTTTAGGGAATGAGGATTCCCCTCTTCGACTATAGATGAGGCTCTCACCAGGGTCTCCTCTATATCCCGTAGCTCTGTTCTCACTCCTCATCCCCCTAACTCATAACAAGAACAGAGTTCCCCTTGTCCTCGCCTTCCACCCTACCAGCCGTCATATACAACAGATAATCCTCCGACATTTTCGCCACCTCCAATAGGATCCCACCACTGCCGACATCTTCCCATCTCCTCCCCTTTCGGCTTTCTGCAGAGACCGCTCCCTCCGTAACTCCCTGGTCAATTTGTCCCTTCCCACCCAAACCACCCCCTCCCCTGGTACTTTCCCTTGCAACCGCAGGAAATGCTACACTTGTCGCTTTACCTCCCCCCTCTACTCCATCCAAGGACCCGAGCAGTCTTTCCAGGTGAGGCAGAGGTTCACCTGCACCTCCTCCAACTTCATCTATTGCATCGGCTGTTCTAGGTGTCAACTGCTCTACATCGGCGCAGGCTTGGCGATCGCTTCGGCCAAAATGTCCTCTCAGTTCGCATTAACCAACCTGATCTCCCGGTTGCTCAGCACTTCAACTCCCCCTCCCATTCCGAATCCGACCTGTCTGTCCTGGGACTCATCCCTGGCCAGAGTGAGTCCCACCGTAAATTGAAGGAGCAGCACCTCATATTTCGCTTGGGTAGTTTACACCCCAGCGGTATGAACATTAACTTCTCCAATTTCAAGCAGTCCTTGCTTTCTTCCTCCCTTCCCCTCCCAGCTCTCCCACAGCCCACTGTCTCTGCCTCTTCCTTTCTTCTTCCTGCCCCCACCCCCCCCCCACATCAGTCTGAAGATATAGTTGGGATCACGGAGACATGGCTCCAGGGTGACCAAGGCTGGGAGCTGAACATCCAGGGATATTCAATATTCAGGAGGGATAGAGAGAAAGGAAAAGGAGGTGGGGTAGCGTTGCTGATTAGAGAGGAGATTAACGCAATGGAAAGGAAGGACATTAGTTTGCAGGATGTGGAATCGGTATGGGTAGAGCTGCGAAACACTAAGGGGCAGAAAACGCTGGTGGGTGTTGTGTACAGGCCACCTAACAGTAGTAGTGAAGTTGGAGATGGTATCAAACAGGAAATTAGAAATGCGTGCGACAAAGGCAAAACCGTTATAATGGGTGACTTCAATCTACATATAGATTGGGTGAATCAAATTGGCAGGGGTGCTGAGGAATAGGATTTTTTGGAATGTATGCGGGATAGTTATCTAAATCAACATGTAGAGGAACCAACGAGAGAGCAGGCTATTTTAGACTGGGTATTGAGTAATGAGGAAGGGTTAGTTAGCAGTCTTGTTGTACGTGCCCCCTTGGGCAAGAGTGACCATAATATGGTTGAGTTCTTCATTAGGATGGAGAGTGACATTGTTAATTCAGAAACAATGGTTCTGAACTTAAAGAAAGGTAACTTTGAGGGTATGAGACGTGAATTGGCCAAGATTGACTGGCAATTAATTCTAAAAGGGTTGACGGTGGATATGCAATGGAAGACATTTAAAGACTGCATGGATGAACTACAAAAATTGTTCATCCCAGTTTGGCAAAAGAATAAATCAGGGAAGGTAGTACATCCGTGGATAACAAGGGAAATCAGGGATAGTATCAAAGCGAAGGATGATGCGTACAAATTAGCCAGAAAAAGCAGCATACCGGAGGACTGGGAGAAATTCAGAGACCAGCAGAGGAGGACAAAGGGCTTAATTAGGAAAGGAAAAATAGATTATGAAAGAAAACTGGCAGGGAACATAAAAACTGACTGCAAAAGTTTTTATAGATATGTGAAAAGAAAGAGATTAGTTAAAACAAATGTAGGTCCCTTGCAGTCAGAAACAGGTGAGTTGATCATGGGGAACAAGGATATGGCGGACCAATTGAATAACTACTTTGGTTCCGTCTTCACTAAGGAAGACATAAATAATCTGCCGGAAATAGCAGGGGACCGCGGGTCAAAGGAGTTGGAGGAATTGAGTGAAATCCAGGTTAGCCGGGAAGTGGTGTTGGGTAAATTGAATGGATTAAAGGCCGATAAATCCCCAGGGCCAGATAGGCTGCATCCCAGAGTACTTAAGGAAGTAGCTCCAGAAATAGTGGATGCATTAGTAATAATCTTTCAAAACTCTTTAAATTCTGGAGTAGTTCCTGAGGATTGGCGGGTAGCAAACGTAACCCCACTTTTTAAGAAGGGAGGGAGAGAGAAAACGGGGAATTACAGACCAGTTAGTCTAACATCGGTAGTGGGGAAACTGCTAGAGTCAGTTATTAAAGATGGGATAGCAGCACATTTGGAAAATGGTGAAATAATTGGACAAAGTCAGCATGGATTTACAAAAGGTAAATCATGTCTGACGAATCTTATAGAATTTTTTGAGGATGTAATTAGTAGCGTGGATAGGGGAGAACCAGTGGATGTGGTGTATCTGGACTTCCAGAAGGCTTTCGACAAGGTCCCACATAAGAGATTAGTATACAAACTTAAAGCACACGGCATTGGGGGTTCAGTATTGATGTGGATAGAGAACTGGCTGGCAAACAGGAAGCAAAGAGTAGGAGTAAACGGGTCCTTTTCACAATGGCAGGCAGTGACTAGTGGGGTACCGCAAGGCTCAGTGCTGTGACCCCAGCTATTTACAATATATATTAATGATCTGGATGAGGGAATTGAAGGCAATATCTCCAAGTTTGCGGATGACACTAAGCTGGGGGGCAGTGTTAGCTGTGAGGAGGATGCTAGGAGACTGCAAGGTGACTTGGATAGGCTGGGTGAGTGGGCAAATGTTTGGCAGATGCAGTTTAATGTGGATAAATGTGAGGTTATCCATTTTGGTGACAAAAACAGGAAAGCAGACTATTATCTAAATGGTGGCCGACTAGGAAAAGGGGAGATGCAGCGAGACCTGGGTGTCATGGTACACCAGTCATTGAAAGTAGGCATGCAGGTGCAGCAGGCAGTGAAGAAAGCGAATGGTATGTTAGCTTTCATAGCAAAAGGATTTGAGTATAGGAGCAGGGAGGTTCTACTGCAGTTGTACAGGGTCTTGGTGAGACCACACCTGGAGTATTGCGTACAGTTTTGGTCTCCAAATCTGAGGAAGGACATTATTGCCCTAGAGGGAGTGCAGAGAAGGTTCACCAGACTGATTCCTGGGATGTCAGGACTGTCTTATGAAGAAAGACTGGATAGACTTGGTTTATACTCTCTAGAATTTAGGAGATTGAGAGGGGATCTTATAGAAACTTATAAAATTCTTAAGGGGTTGGACAGGCTAGATGCAGGAAGATTGCTCCCGATGTTGGGGAAGTCCAGGACAAGGGGTCACAGCTTAAGGATAAGGGGGAAATCCTTTAAAACCGAGATGAGAAGAACTTTTTTCACACAGAGAGTGGTGAATCTCTGGAACTCTCTGCCACAGAGGGTAGTCGAGGCCAGTTCATTGGCTATATTTAAGAGGGAGTTAGATGTGGCCCTTGTGGCTAAGGGGATCAGAGGGTATGGAGAGAAGGCAGGTACGAGATACTGAGTTGGATGATCAGCCATGATCATATTGAATGGCGGTGCAGGCTCGAAGGGCCGAATGGCCTACTCCTGCACCTAATTTCTATGTTTGTTGACCCGATACGTCACCTATTCCATAGATGCTGCCTCATCCGCTGAGTTTCTCCAGCATTTTTGACTACCTTTGATTTTTCCAGAATCTGCAGTTCTTTCTTAAACAATACTATACTTTAAATATCAGATTTATGAAATGACAATTTAACACCACATTCTAGCATCTCATCCAAATGTTGAATTATGTACAAAAGTGCAAGAACCGTTTGAAGACGGGGACAACCAGCTCATTCCTATTCACACAAAATGCAAATAAAAAACATGCAATAAACACCAATTGGACTTCAGTTAACATTTTGCAAGAAACTTTACCTGTTTTGCTCACTTCTTTCGTCAATCTTTATTCCAATCAAATCCCTCTTGAGGTACTGGGTGGTCAGCTTCTGCAGAGCCTAAAATCATACAAATAATTTGAGGACTGTGAAATAAGTTTATGGACTGTGAAATACTGGTTCTTAAACACGGCATACATTATCTTTTAAGCCAGTTAAAAATAATTTCAACTATCTAGTATAAAATTACTAATATATCTTTCAGATTCATATTCTCTACCGTATCCTTATTCCACTATATTCTAAATGAAATATTTTGTAGAATCAATTTGTATTTTGTGCCTATAAAACAAATTTAAAATAGAAATCAAGTAAACAAGATATCCATACATCTAAGGTTTGTACTAGTGTGATTAAAAAAAAATTAGATTTAAACTATACATTTGACAGTGGAGAAATGTAAAAATATGCTCAATGCAGGCAAGATGTTAAAGGAGAATATAAATAATATGTGTGCACAACAGATCATAACATTTTTGAAATGGGAGGGCTGGGAATAATATAATCCACTAGAATAATTCAAAAAAGGAGACAATGTAAACCGTTGACAATTACAAGTTTCAGACAGCTTTACAGCACAATTTGTTGTGATCTGATTGAAATGTTTGCACTTACCAACTTTCATTTGCACTTTCTGACCTATTGAGGCCAGATGTCCTGCATGAACTTGAGATAATTGAACCTTTTACTACATTTAAAAGTGAGCGTGAGTGTGAGCGTGTGTGTGAGCGCGTTTGTGTGTGTGCTTGCGTGTGTGTGCGTGCCTGAAAAATCGCCTACGTGGGACAGGCCCATTACTTTCCACCGTATGTCTGGATTATCGAAATGATAGCAGCACAGTGGTAATAGAAAGAACATTTCATCCAGCATCTTATCGGTTGTTTTCCCATTCCTGGTTCCTTCTAAGGAAAACAACCCATTCGACTACAATATTAGTAAATTAATTCAAGGTCTGAAAAATCTTTGTTTTTTTCTTTGTTCTACTACAATATGGTTTGATTGTATTCATGTATCATATTATCAGATTTGATTGGTTTGCACACAAACAAAAGGTTTTCAGTGTATCTTGCTATACATAACAATAATAAACCAACACCAATAAACTGCCATCTAATTATTCAAAATTCCCAATAGTTCAGCATCTGGCTCACCGGGTGGTATTTACAGAACACTCTTTTAGCGATCCCGAGCCAGATTTCCTGTGCTCCTTTTAAAATTATCCAGTTCACTCAGAAATTATAATATTGTGCAACATCTAAATTAAGAAGTTTGTTGCAGTTAACTGCCATTTTAATTCTCCATCTCAGTCCAACCTGAATGTGGTCTTCATACCAGCTTTGAAAAATGCCCCTCGACCCACCACAACTACAACAACTGTCTATAATCTCATTCATCAGCATTTGATCTGCAAATCTCAATGCTCATCTAGATATTTCTTAAATGTTGAGAGTCACTCCCTCCCCGATTCCAATCAACCTCCCATAGAAAAGATTCTGCAGTCTCCTTCCAAATCTCCTACACAATCCTTAAGCCGGCCTCTTCTGATTTTAGACATTTTTGCTATGGGGAGGTTTCACGCCAACAATCCTATTAATGCCTCATAATTCTCGACTGAAATCTCAGCTTCTTCTCATAGTCCTACAGCTTGGTAACAAGGCCCTTTGGCCCAACTTGTCCACACCGGCCAACATGTCCCAGCTACACTAGTCCCACCTGTCTGTGTTTGGCCCATAGAAAACAAACTCAGCCTGTCTAATCACTTCCCATAACTGAAATTCCCTATCCAGGCAACAATGGCAAATTACCTTTGTACCTATAGAGCAATAATTGATCCAAAAGTATGGCATTAAGTAGTATACACAGTACTCCAGCTATAGTCTAACTAATGTTTTCTAAAAACCTCCCTGCTCTTACATTTTATGCCCTCGTAGTTCTGAAGAAGGGTTTCTGACTGGACCTTTGAACCATTTCTCTTTCCGCAAATGCTGCCTGACTTGCTGACCATTGCTAGTATTTTATTTCCCATTTGAGATGTCCACCACCCGTATTTTGTTTGGTATTTATTTCCAGACTACCGCTAAGAATGAAAAGTTTGAAATTATCTAGCTTATCCTTATTGACCTTCCCAACTAAAGATACAACACTCCTCCAGTCATGGAGGGCATCTACCACACACGGTGCCTCAGGAAGGCCGTCAGCATCCATAAAGACTCCTCACACCCTTGTAATGGACTGTTCGAACTGCTACCTTCTGGCAGACGTTACAAGACCTTCTACGCCCACACCTCTAGACTCAGGAACAGCTTCATTCCCAGAGCTATAGCTGCTCTGAACCGGCCCTGCTGAGTGCCTCCCACCCCCATGGACTGTCTCCCTCGGATGGTCACGTCACACAGATACATCTGCACTTTAGTCTGTTTTGACTGTTTTGCTGTTTTAATGTTCTTTTTACAAACCATGTTCTTGGGGTATCTAAATCTAAATTTTATTAGTTATTTAAGTTATGACATCGGATGGAAGCTGCATACCCAAATCTCGTTGCACTTATGTGCAATGACAATAAAATATATTTATTATTATGTTTCATCTTGTCTGTCAAGCCAACATTAAAAATTAGTGTTATGTCCCCAGTCTCTTCCTGTGCCTCCCATTGCAGCCTAACATAGAAACATAGAAAATAGGCGCAGGAATAGGCCATTCGGCCCTTCGAGCCTGCACCGCCATACAATATGATCATGGCTGATCATCCAACTCAGTATCCTGTACCTGCCTTCTCTCCATACCCCCTGATCCCTTTAGCCACAAGGGCCACATCTAACTCCCTCTTAAATATAGCCAATGAACTGGCCTCAACTACCTTCTGTGGCCTAAAAGATTTCCCCCTTATCCTTAAACTGTGACCCCTTGTTCTGGACTTCCCCAACATCGGGAACAATCTTCCTGCATCTAGCCTGTCCAACCCCTTAAGAATTTTCTAAGATGAATCTCATCATGCCCTGGCCATTTATCCACACACTAATACATCCAATATCGCCTTTTTAGCAGCAACTATTTCAATGAGATCCAATGCAGGCTTGTGGAAACATATCCCAACTTCTATATGGACATAAAGCAGTCTTTGGGACTTGATATGGAATTCAAGAATTTCAGATACCTTGCTTTCCTTCTTGTATCAGAATTAGGTGATTCCACTGCAAGGTTATTCACCTGTTACATCAACCCAGTTTTTCTCTTTCTACAGCCGACACCCAATGTGCAGAGCATTTCCAATATTCTTCTTTCAGTTTCAATTTCCTCCAACTCAAAGCTTTCATGTGTTTCTATTTGTTTTACCCCCACTGCCATCATTAACCTATCAATCAGATGACTTTGGTAAACAACACATTACAACAGCAATTTCAGCATCACATTTCCTCATCATGTACTATCCAACTGTCTTTCACCTCACTGCAACTTACAATTAAGTTATTTTCTCCGTTTTCCAGTTCTAATGCTGGCTCTTTGGTCTGAAATCAGAGCACTGTTTCTCTTGCCACAGATACTGCCAGACTTGGTGAGTTTATAGCATTTTCTGTTTCTAGTACACATTTCTAGCATTTGCTATTTTGATTTTCAAACAGGAGAGGATTTTAGAGTCATCGAGGCATTGAGTTATACGCATGGAAACAGGCCCTTCAGCTCAACTAGTTCCCGCCAACCAATATGTCTATCCAAAGCCCCTTATCCCTCTAAATCTTTCAGATCAATGTACTTGTCCAAATGTATGTTAAACATTTCAATTGTACTTCAGCTTCCTTTGACAGATGCTCCTCTGTATGAAAAAGCTGCTCGCCAGGCCTCTTAAATCTTCCCCCTCTAGCCTTAGATTTTGGCCCTCGAGCTTTGGACTCCTGTACCCTTGGATAAAACTGACATGTGTATGCCCCATGTGATTTTATATACCTCTATAAGGTCACCCCTCAGTTTCATTCTTTCCAGGAACCTATCCAGTCTGTCCATACAACTCAATCCTTCCAATCCCAATAACATCCTTATGAATCTTTTCTACACACTACCCAGCTTAAGACATTCTTCCTATTGTTGAGTGACCACAATTTACAAATATTAAGCCAATGATGTGGAAACACGATGCAAAGTCACTGCAGAAAATTATCCAGCTCCAGCTAACATAAATCAGAGGAGAAAGGTGTGACAACAGCATGAGAAGCTACAGCTATGGAAGGGGTTGACAAGGTAAAGTTCACAATTGTCACAGCTAAACAGGATGTCAATTGAATCAGCCATGTGTTGTGTGCAGAGACAAAAATTATTGCTGAAAGACAAACATTAATTTACTGGAAAAGTAGATATCACATCTGAACTACTACTATGTTCATTATTAGGCAACTTATTCAATGAAGGATGTTAATGCATCGGAAGCAGTTCAAAGAAAATTTACCAGATCAATAATGGAATGTGTGGTTGACACGAGGGAAAACGTGACCAGCTAGGAGAATCCAGATCTGATGTTTCTGTTCAAAAAAGTGGCCTATTTATGACAGAAATTAAGTTAAATTACTTAGAACTTTCACAAAGGCCGTGGAAGAATTTTTTTTGACACACCCATTGATAGATGCTGGATAAACAAAGGAATGAAAGGTTAGCATTTGTAGACAGGAATGCACAGGTAAGCTTTTAATCAGATCAACTGCAATCTCATTAAATGATGGAGTAGGATGCAAGATCCCTTCTCTCAGTCCTAATATTTATATTCATATAAATCTGGATGGTAACAATCTTCAGATGTTCAAATCATAAAATCGTAAAAACACGGGAACAGGCCATTCGGCCCAACTTGGCTTCTGCATTAATCGCATCACCCCTAACAACTTGGTCTGTAACCCATCTAGACGCCACTTCATTGTTGTCAACTTCAACCACTCTCTCAGACAGTGCATTCCAATGTTAGTGACAGCAAAGAGCTCATTATGGTGGGTTTCTGCAAAGGCAAGTGATGACAAGGTTTGAACTGCAGAGGCAGAGCACCCAAAGATCAACACAGGTAGTTCTGTCATAACATAAAAATTATGCTACTTAGAAACCCCAAGTTATACACAATTGGGTCAACAGAGGAAAAAGAAGGGTTTGGGTCTAGAGTTTAAGATTTGCTATAACAACGTTATTCTCCCAACAGATTAAAAACAAATATTTTCAATGGCAATAAGTTTATTTTTATTATTACTGCAAGCTAAAAATACTAAAGGCTGTATGTTACAATGCACAAATGTCAATAGACCCCAACATTATGGAGGGATTGCATTTATAG